>NC_056737.1:780276633-780576633 GCF_019279795.1 Protopterus annectens | reverse complement strand
TCATATCTTTCCAGTCTGTCAGGTACTGGATCCCCCTGGAATGACACCAGAAACTAAGCCAATTGTTAAAGTCAATCATTTTCTGTTTGTATTGAGGAATCATTCTGGGTGATGGTAGGATGCTGCTTAAGGCTAGAGACATACATGCCTGGGACACATATTCAGCGAGTTCAATCATTTCTCTCTTCATATAGTCCAGGGAGGTACATCTCAAATCATTCACACCAACATGAACTATGACAGAGTCATAACAATACTTGTTGTTGAGAGACTTGAGTGCGTGTGTGATATGGCAGATTCTGGCCCCTGACGGACAACTAACTGTGATTTTCTCCTTATCCAGCCTGGTGAAAGGCACATTTGTGTGTCTCACAATGGAGTCTCCTATGACTAATATGTTAGGTTTATGGTTAAGCCCTACTGGTTGTGAGACACAGGTGTGTGAACTACGCATGGCATGTGGTGTGGAGGGCTGTGGAGATCGTATGTGTTTTTACCTTGGAGGTCTCCTTTGTTTGGGTATGTTTTTGTTGAGGACCTCCACATATGTGGGGGTGTGTTGTGTAGGTGTGGGTGGTATTTGAGGTGTAGTGATTGTGTTTACAACCTTCTCAGTGACAGAGACATACTGGCTTGTGAGGGAGAGAGCATGGACTCTAGGTTCCTAATGTAATTGCGTCTCTGGTAAATTGTGTTCCTAGGTGGTAGTAGTAGGTGGTTGTCTGTGTACATAAGGCAGTTGCTACACTGTCTCAGGATGCCCATATCAACCAGACTGGCAGAAGAATCTGTAGGAAACTGTTCATCCATATTTTTCAGAATCTGAGAGAGAAGACCAGGGAGAGCTAAGGGGTTAGCCTAAAGCCCAAGTGCTTAAACCAAAACTTAGAGGCTTAGAATAACACTTACAATTTTAACAGGCTATAAACAAGCAGTAACTAATGCAACAGAGAAGATGCAATTGAACACTTTAACAAGCTGCAGCAAGTAGCAGAAAAAGCAAGATGAAGTAATGGAGCAGGAGGAGGAAACACAAATACAGTGAAAGTGTTTTCTTTTTGTTAGTAAAGTGGAAAGGGAGAGACGAGGAACAGAAGAAAATTGAAGGTTAAGGAACTAAGGGGTTTGACCTTCCCAAATGATCTCTGTATTAGGTAGAATGAGCTAATGAGATGGGACTGGGAGGAGTGTCCCTTATCAAATTTACAGTAGGGGCAGGCAACAGCAAAAGCCACAAATTATAAGAACACAACAACAGTTGGGTAGGAGGAAACAAAAAATTCAACCATACATTAGCAAATATATAAATGGAGACACAGAAAAGTAAATAAGTTAGTCAAACAAATAAATAAAAACAGTGCAGTAAACTAGTGCAGAACTGTTATAGAAATACATAAAAAACAATGCAGTACTGATAAGTAAATAAATGCAACCAATGCATTGCTAATAAGAAACACTGGACGGTTTGATAAAGTACAAAAAATATACTTTAGCTCTGTAATTCAGATTGTTTAAGAAGCACTCTCCGTCAGGCACAAATGGAGCTCTAGCAAGATTGAGTCTGAGTGGTTTTATAATCCAACATTAAAATACATTTTTGGCTTCCACTTCTTTCTTTGGTATATCTCAGCCTCTACTCCCCTATCCAGTTTTTCTTTCCATTCGATGAGAAGTGAGAAAATATGAGTCCTTTGTTTTGTATGTTCGTTTCTCCAGTAAACAAGTGGTGACAGCCATGTGGTGGAGGTGATTCTATCATCCTACTCAGGGAATTGATGGGGGTTATCTGCACCTTAGCAGTTCCTTTTTGTGCATATACTTGTCATTCTAAGGGATGACATGCAATGGGCATAAAAAGAGGCCTACCTCCACTTCTGTAAGAGAGGTTGTCTGAAAACCACTGTCCCCTGGAAGGTAAACCCTTCTGTGAATCTCTAGTCTCCACTAAGGATTTCACTGCAGAGTCCACACTTGTGGAGTGTGTCCCTTATCCAACTCACCAGACAAAGGAGTGAGCAACGTTTGCCTCACCATTATTCTCATTCCTGGTCAGCTTCTGCAACACCCAGGCGAATAACTGAATCCAACCTGACTGGGTCACTCGCTAGCATGTATCCTTCTGTGCCAGCAGAGCTCTCAGGGAAATTGTTAGTTACGTCTGGTCAGGATGGGGTTTCATCTAAATCATAAAACATAGTTACAATTTTGATATGTGTACATAAGTGTATGTGTGTGTGAGACAGCATGAATGGGAGAAGACTACTATGAGTGGTACTTAAATTTCCCACCAGATTTCTTATAAATGAAACCTTCATCTTACAGCATCAGAAGGGGGAAATGGTATACAAATTCAGCTTTAAATCTTCTTATTTGTCATACCTTTTCAGGAATATATATGGGATTTACCTTTAGTTGGTCATATTAACATGAATGTCAACATCCTAAAGGTAAACCACTCTGTGTAGAAAACAGAAGCATTGACATCCTAGGAAGAACCTCGGTGCATGCAATTTTAAAACATCATTTTTTGCAGAGGGCTAGCCCCATTGAACCCCCTCCGCTAATTATATATACTAACTCCAAGACTGCATAGTCTCTGGGGAAAGGGAATATTCCCCTACCTGGGGAGTGTTGATCTGCCCATTTGTTGACTATCTGTATAGTCGACCAAATGCAGTCAATTAAACAAATGACCAGATCAACAGAACCTATACACACACACACACACACACACACACACACACACACACACACACACACACACACACACACACACACACACACACACACACTCATAAATGTATTAATTATGCTCTGTTTTGAAAATATTTTTAGTTGTTCATCTTGTGGTTTGCTTCAAGAAACTGTCTGCGCTATTAAAGATCTAAGAAGCTACTGTACCCAAAATCTGGAAGTTTTTCTATGTTATCCCCCTTCACAAAGGTGGCAAATCAAATGACCCCTCAAATTATAGACCCATCGCTATACTTTCCTCACTATCAAAAATTCTTGAAAAATGCGTACATAACCAGATACTGAAATTCCTCATCCAAGACATCCTCCCAGCATGGGTTTCAGCTACACCACAGTGTCTCTACAGCCCTTCTATCCTTTATACACACTATTCCTGAAGCTAGGGAAAGCAACAAACTGGTCTCATGTCTGTCCTTAGACCTTTCTAAAGCATTTGATACAGTATCGCACTCCAAACTACTTAATAAACTAGCTAACCTGAATCTTTACAGCTCACCTCTCTCTTGGTTCTCTAGGTATTTCACAGACAAGCTACAAAAAGTCAAATGGCAGCCCTCTTGCTCTACATTCCTACCCATATACACTGGCATACCCCAGGACTCTATCCTGGGACCCCTTCTTTTTAACATATTTACCACTGACCTCCATTCTTCCACTACCCACTCAACCCTCATACAATATGCAGAGGGCTCTACTCTGATCACATCTTCAAACTCAATCTCACAACTTCAGACACTTACATCTTTTCTTTCAGTTGAAAGTTGGTTAAATGATAATCAGCTTATTCTGAACCCTAAAAAAACAAAACACCTTCTCTTTCTCCCCAAGGCCAGTGATCACCTTAAGCTCTCTTTCTCCATCTCATCACTAAATAAAACCATCATCAACACTGACACTCAGACAAAACTACTAGGTATGACAACTGATGACCAGCTAAAATTTGACTTATATCCAGCAATCAATTAAGAAAACTAATCAAAAACCTGGCCTACTATACTGCAATAAAAAATTCCTATACCCTGATTCCAGACTCACACTGGCCCAAGTCTATCCCCTTCCTAGTCTCCTCTTTGGAGACCCAGGTCTTATCAACCTTCAATATTGCCTGCTCTGCAAACTTGAACAAACTTACAATAAAATCACAAAATTTGCAGCTAACTTACTTAATCCTACCCACCACTGTCTAGCTCTCAACAAGCTACACTGGCTTGAATTTTCTCATCATCTCAGTGTCCCAACATCACATTACCCACTTCCTTCTCAATAAACCCACTGTGCGTCCCTCTCTCTCCAATCTAGTCACTTACTATACCCCTTCCCGCCCCTTAAGCAGTACTGAAAGGACGGTTCAGTGGTGCAGTGTCGCCTCACAGCAAGAGGTTCTCCGGTTCGATTCTCAGCTGGGGGTCCTTCTGTGTGGAGTCTGCATGTCCTCCCTGTGTTCGTGTGGGTTTCCTCCAGGTGCTCCGCTTTCCTCCCACATTATAAGACATGCATCTGGAGCGTTTCTCCCCAGGCCTCCACTGAAAATTGGCTTCATTTCAAGTCAAACTTTCCTGGTTAACAAATGTTAAATAAATAAAAACTCCTTCTTCAATCTTATAGGCCCAAAATGAACATCGGTAATCTCTTATATAATTGCTCCATCTGGAACAACCTCCCAGCCAATTTGCATAGCATTACACAAACTAACAGCTTCAAAAAAGAACTAAAACACTTTCTCCAGAAAACTTGGATATGCCCCTGCCAGGACCCCACCTAATCCTGATCCTAACATTTGTCTATCCAACTTTTGCGCTGTAAGTTTCTTACTCTACCCTACTTAGAAAATGCTGTGGAGCTATACAATCTGTACAAATGTATTATGTTTATAATTACCTGCATATATTATGTCTCTTTTTCTCTATTTCACACTTGTATCATTATAATTACTTGCTTATTATCAGGAACATTTCTCCATATTTCTTTTCTTTAATTTTTAGCCAAACGGAAAGTACCTTCACAGCAAGGAAAGCAAAATAAATCCACCGGTACCAAGATAAAATCCAGATATTTTTAATAGATATCCACAGTGCTTTTGTTAAGGTAACCTTGGTAAATTTACATCTGAGCACAATAACATAGGGGTGCCGTATTTAGACACCTTGGTAAGTGTTGAAGATGGCTGCTTGAAGTCAAAAATATATAGAAAAGCTACATTTACCAATTCCTATTTGGACTTCAGCAGTTTTCATCCTACTAATGTTAAAAGGAATATATACAAAGGCCAATGTATCAGGGCCATTCGTATGACGTCCGATTATGTGGATACCATTAATGAAATTGAGTTTATTACTGCACTATTCTTGGAAAGGGGATATGACATAGAGATTATGAAGGACATTTCTATGTATGTCATCAGCCAGAGAGGTAGTAGATATACATCATTGTTAGGGGGTAATAACATTTTGGATAATAATGACCCTCACAACTTGGCATCAGATTCTACTAGCTCATCAGTTATTAATATAACTGAATTAGATTCTATAGGGAGTAATAGACACAAAAGATTTAATAGAGCTTGTATTTTAGAATATGGGCCATTTAGTCATATTATAAAGGATATAATGAATAAGAACTGGCATTTATTGACAGATGAAAAAGCAGTGGCCGACGTAGTAGGAATAGCTCCTAGTTTTATTAACAAAATGGGCAGAAATATTAAGAATTTGTTGGAGCTGAATATTGGAACTAAGAAAGAAGCTAACACACATACAGGCAAATGTGGGTTTTGCAACCAATGTTCCAGCATATATGAAAAAATCCCTATAATCTTGCAAAATAGCAATAAGAATAAGATTTATGCATCTAAAGGTAACTGTAGGACTAAGATGTTAGTGTATATTGCTTTGTGTTCGGTCTGTCCCTCATTTTATATAGGGAAGACCGAGAGACAATTTAGACAAAGAATTTACTCACATCTATATTGTATCAAAAGGAAAGATACAAAGAATGCCTTAGCAAGGCATATGGAGGAAAAAGGAGTAGAACATAAATTCAAGTTTGCCATATTAGAAGTTATTAAGAGTAATCCTAGGGGTGGAAATACGAAAAACTACCTAGCTTATAGGGAACTATATTGGCAGGTACTAACAGATGCCAACACTGCTCCAGGTATAAATGATTTTTTATCAATAAAGTCATTGTTTATGTTGAATAGTTAATTAGTTTTTAGTTATATAACATTAAAACAAGTATTATATTCATCATATTAGTATTTAGGGGCAGACAGTTATGTACTATGTTTCACAAACAGTACAATTTAACATATAAACAGAATATTGATTCAGGGGACATATATATGTTTTTACAAAGTTTTATAAAGACTTTCACATTAGTTTATTGTAGAGTTTATTATATAGCTATATAAACTTTTTTGAAAGCTGTATTTATTAATTACTGAACTTTTGGCGCCATTTTTTATATAAATTGATTACTGGTGCACTCAATTACTGTTCTGATGAAACTCGCTGTGACGAGTGAAAGCGCTCAACAAAAGCACTGTGGATATCTATTAAAAATATCTGGATTTTATCTTGGTACCGGTGGATTTATTTTGCTTTCCTTGCTGTGAAGGTACTTTCCGTTTGGCTATTCTGTTTTGTACTTTTGGGTTGATCCAAACGGTTCTTTGCACTTTCAGTTTTCTTTAATTTTTCATACTCATGCAAAATTGTGTAATCTTTTTATATATGTACACTGAAATTGTCCTTGTTACTTTTGTGTAACCTATTACTGTATACATTTTATTTGTTTTTCTTGGAGCTTTTCTCCTCGGGTCTCCACTAAAAATAAGCCTGTGCTCAGTTGGACCAACCCGGTTAACAAATGTGAAATAAATAAATACATATTTACATTAGATTTCAGACCATTCAAGAATTATAATCACTCCAAGGTGTGATGATTCTGATTCTGGGCTTCTCTTTTGTGTTTTGTGGCTCCAAAACTCCAGGAGTAGCCACTCAGGAGTTACTCTTGCTAGGGGGCTTCAATTGGATGCTGACAATCTGAGAGAGCACCAGCTGTTGTGTTACAGACAACAAGCTCAGTGATACTTAGGAGAAACATTTCTGCTGCTTGTATAAATGGTCCTGTCCTTTCAGTCACTACCTAAATCTGGTGACCATAGCTGGGCTTTGGGACACTGACTACTCAGTAGAGGAAGAGCTTTGTCTGACAACGTCACTTCATCTTTACTAACAATTGCCATCACTTGTGAACAAGAATACAAGGTACTTATGCTCTCATGTAGAGGCATCTAATCCTCCCTTCATCTGAAGAGAGCAAATCATTTTTGCCTGGGAAAGTGCTGTGGCTTTAGGTTTGGAGGTGCTGATTCTCAGCCTACCTGTTTCACACTCAGCAGGGCATTGTTTGGGGGTGCAAGGTCATGTCTGCTATGTTCAAAGGGACATTATAATCTGTAAAGAAGTGGCATACAGGTACCCAGACAATTTTCTCTGCCATCCTCACTCTCATCTTTCTAAACTATCCATTAATGTCACAAATAGAAGTGGTGGAAAGATATAGCTTGGAGGATTTCCATACCCCCTTAAATTCATTCATATTTATGTCAAGAAAGAGGACACAACTCTCAATGCATTCATATAAGGATTGGATAACAAGAAATAGTCAGATGGATTCTATTTCCCAGGGAAATTACTTCTCCATGGAGGGTGATGGGTGTAGTCATTCTAAACATATGTAATTTTTTCCTGCCTCAACCATGGCAGGACTCTGCCCTGATAGAGCCCTTACCTGCCTCAAATTATCCCATTCATTCGATAGGGGTAGGAGCTGGGCATCTCTGGGCTAGGCAAGGTTCATAGGTTCATAGGTTGGTACTAGCCTATCGGCCCTAGGGCCTATACAAGCCTAGCCATAACAATTCCCTGGCTATTTCTTCCCACAGTACTTGCTTCCCTGGACTCCTGTCTAGCAGGGCAACTGCCATGATCCCCGGGGTGAATTTTCTATCTTCCATCCAATCATCAAGGTTCCTTTTGAAGAGGGACAAAGAGGTGCTCTGCTTGACATGTATGTGCAGTCTATTCCAGAGTCTGGGGAGTCTCTGGGTCAGGAACCTATCCCTCCAGCATGTTTTGTTCATTGTGATAACAAAGTTTAGATCCCTGGAGCATGTGTCTCTGAGGGATTGGGGATTTCTTTAAGTGTAGCATGTCCAACAGCTCTGGGTTTGACATGGCCTTGTATGTTAAGCAGAGATCGCTTCTGAGTAGACGATATGCAACAGAGTATAGGTGGAGTTTTTTTAGATGGTCAGCATAGGGCATCTGCTTTAGGCCTGTGATTCTTTTAGTGAGGTATTTCTGCAGCCTTTCCAGTTGTTGCAGATGTCTTGAGAGGTACATACCAAACGGGGGGGGGGGGGGTTGTATTCTATAATGGGTCTAATGAGGGATGAGTACAGTGGGACAATGACCTCCTTTTTTCTGGATGAAAAGCCCTTAGTGATGAGGTGTGCCACATAGAAGGATTTCCTGACTGTCGTGGTGATGTTGTTATCAAAGGTGAGATCACTGTCCACCTGTGTCCCTAAGTCTCTTATCACACTTTCGGTGTTTAGTGTACTGCCACCTATGTGGTAATTCACAGGTACATGTTTTTTTCCCAAAGGGGATAACTATACATTTCTTGGAATTGAGCTTGAGCCCATGACTCTGGCACCAAGCATCTGTTTCTGTAAGGCCCTTTTGTAGAATATCCACATCATTTGGAGATACAATAATGACACCCAGTTTGCAGTCATCTGCGAACTTTGTTAGCCAAGAGTCCATTAGTATTGGCCTGTACTTCAGAGAAGTAGATGCCAAACAAGAGCGGTCCCAGGACTGATCCCTGAGGTACTCCACTTGTCACTTGTCTGCAGCTGGATTTGGAGTTGGCTACTTTTACAGTGTAGGTTCTGTCAGTAAGCCAGTTGGCAACCCATTGAGTGATGTAGGGATTAATGCCCAGCTTAGTAAGTTTATCTGTGATTCCAGAGTGGGGGATGGTGTTGAAGGCCTTGGCGAGGTCCAGATAGGCTGTATGGACCACCTTACCCTTGTCCACGGCTCTGGAGACTGATTTGAAGAAGGCAATCAGGTTCAGGAGACAAGATCGGCCCTTCACGAACCCAAACTGTGTGGGGTCCAGTGTCTGAAGGTTGCCAATGTCTTTGTTTATAAGTTCCATGATAATATGTTCCATGGCCTTGCAGATCAGGCTCGTTAGACTGATAGGACAGTAGTTCCCAGGATCCAAGGTGGATCCCCCATTGTGGAATGGGATAACTGTAGCTGTGCGCCACTCAGTGGGCACAAAGCCTGAGATGAGGCTATGATTAAACATGACATTAAGGTGAGGTGCCAGTTCATTTTGTAGTTCATGTAGTACACAGCCTGGGATGTCGTCTGGTCCCATGGATGCTGTATTCTTAGCTTTGGAGAGTGCATTTTTTTACCTATGTGGCCATTATTACTGGAATTTGGCAATCTTTCGGTACTGAGATGGGCCTTTTAGGGGGTGAGAGGGGGTGAAATTTGCACTGAATTGATCTGCCAGGATATTGGCAAAATCCTTGGGATCAGTATATTTAATGCCATTCTGTTGTAGCTCAGAGCAGATCTGAGCATTGCCATTTAGATTCTTGACATAGCTATAGAATGCCTTGTGGTTGTCTTTGGAATCTTTGGCAATTTTATTTTCGGAACTCGCTTTGGAGGATTTTATGAGGGATCTCAGCTTCTTAGTGAGGCTGGTAAGGGAGTTGTTTGCATCCTGGGATTTTCCTCTTTTCTGCAATAGTTTCTTCCTTTTGTTGTAAAGTTTGTTTATGGCAAGGGACCACCAGATTGGCTTCCTTTTTTTGGAGGAGAGCATCTTGGTTCTATTGGGAATGGCACGATTCATACACAAGTGGATGCACTCGTACAGTGCCTTAGTGTAGGATTCAGCAGTCGAACTTTCAGTTCCCGTCTGCATGGGTGTCATGAAGTTTGTCACTTCTGACATGAGTAGCATGAAGTTGGCTTTGGAGAAGTTTTTTTACGGAGGTTTCCTTACTGGGAGGTGGGGGTGGGGGCGGCATATGGATGTCAAGGGTGATTAGCTTATGGTCAGACCTGACCAACGAGGGGGTGACCATAGGTGTGGAGCATCGATTTCCCATGTTGGTAATGACCAGGTATAGGATACTGGAGCCCCTGGTGGGACTAAGGATTAGTTGATCCAGGTTGTTGGAATTTATGAATTCCAAGAACCGTTGGGCTAAAGTGTTGGTACATGAGTTGTTTTCCCAGTTAATGGCAGGGTAGTTAAAATCACCCAGTATCAATGTGTTTGGTTGTTTCTTAATATTTTCCAGTATGTTTAGAAAGGTGTAGTGAGAATCTTGGGGCATGGTGGGGGATTTGTAGCAAGCTACAATTTGGATTGCAGTTTTACCTAGTGTTAGTTGCACCTGGAGAATTTCAGACGCATTGTGTTGGGCAATTAGCCTGGTGTTGTGAATATCCTTGGTGAATATGGACACTCCTCCACCTTTAGTGTTCTGGTCCTGGTTTGGTGGCCAAAATGTGTGGTAAGAGTTGTAGCCTGGTATTGCAGGGGTGCTCCCTGGAGCCTTGAACCAGGTCTCAGTTACTTCACAGATATCGATGTTCTCCATTTTTAGGAGGAAGGCAAGAGCCCTACAGCCCATTTGTTCCTAGCCTGGAAGCCCATTTGGCTCATCTGTTTTCCCCTGTGGCATGGCTTCTGGTAGGGAATGGGTCAGTCTGCAGAATTTGCCAAGTGATGTGCCCTTCACTGTCACTAGGTGACTTACTAACTTGCTGTAGTTGCATGGCTAGTGGAGAAGTGTATGCAACCATGCACACCTACCTCCTTAGACCGTAGGAGTGCATGTGCTACTAGCAGCATGAACTTCATGACTTCCTCTATGGGAGATCACATATCCTCTGCTAGGTGTTGCCAATGTAGTGGGTCAAGCTGCTTCCCAGCCCAAGGCCTCTCAGGTCCATGCACTTCCGCCTAATCTCTTGGCAACCAGCACTCCTAATAAAGATGGGTCACCTTGGCTTTAGTTAGGATTTCATCTCACTATACCACTAAAGGGGTGCATTAACCATCCTCACCCCACCCGATTCCTTTCTTATTTCCACCTGCATCTTATCCACACTTGTAGCCTTAACACTATGAAGGTCTTACCTCTGCAGTGACTTCAGCTACACTGATAGATTCCACCACTCCACTGACTCAAGACACTTCATCCTGATAAGAGGATATGCTCACTAGGTTAAGGAGGGCATGCCCACCATAGGTTCATAGGTAGGTACTAGACTATTGGTCCTAGAGCCTTTATAAGCTTAGCCAAAAAGGTACCGTGGCTTTTGCCACCCAAGAAAATTATTTTCCTGTGCCCCTGTTGAGCAGAGCCACAGAAGTGATCCCCAGGGTGAATTTCCTGTCTCCCATCCAATCATCAAGATATTTCTTAAAGAGTGCTAATGAGGAGCTTTGTTTGATATAGATAGGTAGCTTGTTCCAGAGTATGGGAAGTCTCTGGGACAGGAATCTATCCCTCCAGCATGTTCTGTTTATTGTGGTGACAAGGTTTAGGTCCCTAGAGCATGTAGCTCAGAGGGATTGGGATTTCTTTAAGTGGAACATGTTCAACAGCACAGGGTTTGATATAGCTTTATATGTTAGGCAGAGATCGCCTGTGAGTAGGCGATATGTGCCGGAGTAAAGCTGGAGTTTTTTGAGACGGTCTGCGTAGGGCATCTGTTTGAGGCTGGTAATCCTCTTTGTGAGGTATTTCTGCTACCTTTCTAGTTGTAGATGCTACATACATGTGAGGTACATACCAAAAGGGGCATTGTACTCTATAATGAGTTTAATGAGTGACGGTTAGAGGGGAACAATGACCTCTTTTTTTCTGGATGAGAAACCTTTTGTGATGAGGTCTGCCATGTAGAAGGATTTCCTGACTACTGTGGCGATGTGCTTATCAAAGGAGAGACTACTGTCCACCTTTGTCCCAAGGTCTCATCACACTTTTGGTGTTAAGTAGTCTACTGCCTATGTGGTAGTTCATGGGTACAGAGTTTTTACCAAAAGGGATGACAATGCACTTTTTGGCATTGAGCTTGAGGCCATGGCTTTGACACCAGGCATCTGTCTCAGTGAGAGTTTAAGGAATTCCTGTAATATTCCTTCCAGTTTAAGGAATTCCTGTAATATTCCTTCTATCTCTGATAATCTCCTTACATGTTGTCAGCTCTTCTGAAACTTTGCTTAGTGCAGCCTGATTTCTTTAAATTGCATTTTATGACAAATTGTTCTTAATAAGCAGGACAGTTTTACTCGTAACTGCCAACCTATTTAAAGTTATACACAATTAAGTAACCTGGATTGTCTGCTAACATGCATGCTCTTTGAAGCTATATACGATAAGCTGATTGGTCTAACTGCAAGTACATTTAGTGAGCAAACACCGCGGACAGCTGTGCATACCTGGTCATACTCATACTTAAAGCTACTGCCTCAGTAAATATTTTTACGGGGAAACAAATGGGCATGATAATGACCAGGGGTGGGACACATGGTATCAGGAGGTCAGTGTGTGAGGTTAGTGAAGCAAAAAAGCAAGTGGTAAAAAAGTTTAAAAAGAATGGAACATCATATACATTTAATTTTTGGTATCCTGATACATACACCAGAAAATAGTGAAATCATGTTTTCCGCCTTGGCTTTACACCTCAGCATATGGAAAGGAGCGTTCAAAACCTTAATTTGCATTTATGCTGTCTTTTTAGCAAACTATGTAGTTATTTTTTCAAAATGTATTCAAAGACATGCATCTGGAGCATTTCTCCCCGGGCCTTCGCTGAAAATTGGCTATGTTCCAAGTCGGACTTTCCCAGTTAACAAATGATAAATAAATAAATACATAAATAAATATTGTTGATATCAGCACCCTCATCTCAGTGAGCTATGATGTTTTCAGTACCGCAGATTTAATTTCAGTGTACAGAGTTTTCAGAACTGGGCCGCATCCCTGGGGGATGTGTAGTCGGCAACAGGCACAGTAAACTGTGGAATGGGAAGGTGGCTGCAGATACTCTAATTTACCAAATAAGGGACTGTAAAGAACTGGAGCTAAATAATTGAAGACTGGAGGTTTGTTGTATAGCAGATGCTGTGTGTTTATTATAATAGTCCTTGTTAGAAGTGCAAGTTTTACATCAGTATCTGCTTTAAAAGGCACGTAATAGAGTCCATGAAACCTGTTTTAATATGGAACAAAACAGCTGCAAAACAGAAATGAATAATGTATCACAAGCAGTAAATTCCTTGTGCTCCTAGAAAGTACATTAAATGAATTGAAAAGAGTTATTTTGATTAATGCTTGTTAAATATTTGACTGGTTTTGCAACAAGCAACAGTTGCTCATTGTTGACTTTACTTTGCTATAATTGCCAGTATTCAGTGGTCTAGGTGTTTTATTTTCTCTTTTTTCAGCTGCGTACTTTTCCATTAACAGTTTGAATATGTGAAGAATCACATTCCTCCTTTTCCTGTGTGTGTTTTTTTTTTTTTTTTACCATTGCTGGCTGAGTTTTGTCTTGTACTAACAGAACAGTGTTGCAGAAGTTAATATCACTACCTTATGGCACTTGGTTCTCTGGTTTGCTTCTTGGCTGGTGTGCCTTCAGTGAAGAGTCTGTGGGATGGATTCCAAAGGAAAGCTATGTTAAATTCAGCAGGCTGACAAGATTTATTGGTGGAATAAGGGTGTAAATAATTCCAAGACATAACGAAATTCAGAGTGTATTGTAATGTGAATGGTGTAATATAACTGTGCATTTGTTGATCTGCTTTTGACTGTGAAACACATTGTGTGTGCCATATATAAAAAGCAAAATGTTATAACAACGTATGCCATTATATTCCTGCTGATATAGGGTAGAGAGAAATTACTTATTGATTTGCGGATTTTGCAGCATAGCTCAATAAAAGATAGCATTCAAAGGATGAGCTACAACTGAAGGGAATAGTAGATAGCGGAGGACCTGCAAATGCATCTGAGTCCTAGACAACTACCAGCATGGAGGTGACTCAGGCTAGAGTTAAGCCAGCTCTCTAACCAGGAAATTCTACATAGGTACAGGCTAGACGGGAACTGGTGCAGGCTGTGTGTGGTATACATGCACCACACATGTCCTCACACAGTCTGTGGGGTAACTTGGTCCAAGCAGAAACTAAGATATGCCAAAACCTTGGCATCAAGCAACAAAACTCCTCTGGAAACCAAGCACAGCCAAGGAAGAAAGCAGCTGAAAACATAATATTATTAACACTCTACTTTATTCAAATAGAAAATGACTGAAAAGTTTAGTGCATTGTGCAAAAAAAAATGTTTTTGTCCCCCCCCCCCCTTACTCTGTATAGAACTTCATCAGAACTAAAATTCCTTCAACCACACTCATTTTTATACAATTAATTAGATAACTGAATAGGTTACATGATCCTACTTTGTCCGAGTAAAACTTTCTTCATTAAATTTTAAAGAAGTACTACCTCACCCAGAAAAGCAATGGTTCCAACCCACACAAAGGGACTTGTACTTTGGTATGCTGACCTCTGGAGAACTTCACTGGTCTTTGTAACAATAACATTATACTGTACACATTTGTAACAGAAGAATGCTGATGAACACCTGACAGTTTATAATATATGATGGCTGCCATGGCCAGATTAACAAGAAGGGCAAAGGACCCTTAGGTATGCAAATAAGGTTTGACTGATCCTTCAATGCTTAATATGCCCAGAGTATGCATGCAGCACATTTGTATGTTATATGTCTTTACATTGTTCACAGACATGTACTACTGTATATATGTCATGCATTGACTATACTATTGGTGCAGGATATCACATTATTGCATGTGGTACCAGCACTTGCCCTATGACCTTTTGATTTTTCTTTCTTAAATCACACAGTCCCTTTGATCTACCTGCCTTGTATACTTTATTCATTATGTGGTTTAAATTCCTGTCTGCCATGAAATATACTTTCATTGAACAGTAGTCCTGTACCTTTAGTGTATCTATGTCACTTTGATTGCAACAGTTTGTAAGACGAAGTCACAAGGCTATAGCAGTGATTTACATGGACATGTATGGTAGTACTTTGTTACCTGTTATGCATGTCTGTAATAGCACAGTGATGTATGCTACTGTCACACATTATATGGTATGCCATACCTTCCCTAACATACCTTTTGACATGTGAGAAGGTCATGTGTACTGCATGCAGAACACCAGAATCACAGAGGATCCCCATGCCTTTCTGACCTCCCTCTGACAACCCTGGTTCTTATTCCATGTGTGTTATCCATCTTTCCCCTTACCACCGTCTTCTTCTTGTCTATATTTCCCCTTCCTTGGAATGTGTGCATTGCACATGTTTGCTGCACACATCACGATCCCTAAAGTATTTCAGATCATTGCTGAATACTATGCTGTCTGCCACATCACCAGTTTTTTTAACTGTACCGAGCTACTCTGTGGAGTCTGCAAGATTCAACCTGTCCACAAATTCTTTTCTCTATATGTCTGCAAGTATGTTCATCTTCCTGCACTTTTATAATATGCTATATGTCATTTTATACTTTTAAAGGGCTGCTTTTGCAACACTTATCTGACATACATATTTCAACATATGCTGCATATATTTCTGTTACATTAGTACCGTACACCTTAACAACAGGTATTACATCTCTTTTGGATACATAATTTTGGGATAGTTCTATCACTTATATATTGCACATTGCTTTCTATCACTTATATATTGCACATTGCTTTTGCCATAAGCTGTAAAATACTCATTTTTTCCATGGAGGAATGTGCTCACCAACATGCTAATCATGCCTTTACCATACCTTCTCTATAGATTGGTGGAACAGGTCCTCCTTTCTTTGCGAACTTTGCAACACTGTGCCAGTCTTTTAAAAATTGACCCTATCTGTACTCTCTTTTTCTGTGTGGATTTCTGCCAGGCAGTATGGTTTGCTCTAATATTCTAAAGATTTGCTCTTAGGTGAACTGGCAATCCTATAAAACTGTCTGTGTGTCTATGGTAGGATCCCAGTTATTCTCATTAGGGGGAATATATAATTATTCATCATGGAATGGGTAAGGCCAATCTAACACAAAATGGGATGGGTTAAATGAAGTACCTAAAGGGAAATTGGCTAGGCTTAAGACAGCTCGCAAGGGCAGCTAGCTTAGTACTTAATCATGAACCAATAATTGCTCAACTTAAAATAGAAGAGCGTGGATATATGTGCAACTCTATGACTTTTAATGGCACAGCTATTATATTTTTCAAAATGCATTGGAGTTGTTATAAAATCCATTCCTTTTGCTTGCTGTGTCAGTTCTTGTGCTATACTAAGGACTTTCTATAAAGGACTTAATATACTGAATTGTAAATTGTATTACATGAAAAATATTTTGTAATTTGTTGAGGGCAACTATTTTGTGACTTCATGCTGAGTTGTTTAACTGATATTAGTCTCTGTGTGTCACCATAAAAGTGTTGGTCATTTGAAGCTTGATGGGACCACATAGTCAAAAACTTAAGATAAATTAATAATGTCAGGCTTTGCATGACAGAAAATGCATAATTTCTTGGGCTGTGTTTGAAATATCAAAAAGCTTACCTTGCAAATAAAACAAAAATGAAGACCGTTGCGTGTATGGCAAAAAAATTTACAGACAGGGATTACTGTTTGTAATTGCTTGTCTGACTTTTAAGTCATTTAACAAAAATCATTAAGCTAAGCAAAACAAACAAAAACATAAGATATGGACCCAAATGTGCAAGCTGTTCTTGCCAGCCCTAATTATTTTCTCAGACTACAATCATATACAGAAAGAAAAAAAAAATGGATTTCTAAAAGATGTCTAAGTCAATGCTACCATCTGGTGGTAAACAGTAAATACTACAGGAGTTTGCATTTCATTGGGTGTCAACACATTATTCTGAGGTTATACAAATACAGGGTGGGTAAAGGATATGTATGTGTGTACAAATGCATGTATACAGTTCTGCTTCTTTTTGTTCTGGATTAAACAAAGTAAGAGCAGAGATCATTCAAAGTGTAGTTATATGAAAGTAGTTTGCTTTGCTAATATTAAGCTTTCTGCAGGCCAATAATGATTAGTCTGGTACTAGATTTGCAGGAGTACTGTCCCATCAGCTTTCTGTTTTCTTGACTTCTAAGTTTATGTCATAAGATTCACATATTTCCTTGTTTTACCTTGCTTATTTGCTTGCTTTCCTCTGCATCTTGTTTGCTAATAATGTAGTATCAGTCATGTAACAAGCAGCACACTTGCCTTTAGTGCAGAAGGGTGTGGGGTTCTATTCCCACGGCAGGCAGATTGATTACTGACACTGCAATGCAGCATGAGGGGGATGCTGCACTCCTGAGTGTGCTGTCCTTCTGATGAGGTGTTCAACTGAGACCTCATCATCTGCTTGAGTTGGTAGCTCAGGTGGATGTAAAAGATCCAATGGCACCTATCAAAAAGAGTAGGGAAAGTTCCCTGATGCCCTGGCCAAAATTTCCCTAGCAGTATAGATACCACTTTGGGTCTACTAGCCTAATGGGACTAACCCAGTCATCAAAGAATAAATAAATAATATTATTGACATTTCAGCTTTTTCAGTGTTCTCTTGTACTGTTTGCAGTTTGTGCTGTTTCTGTCTTAGAAGCATATTGTTTCAAATGTGCATCTGTGCCCCCCTGACATCTCAGATGCTCAGGTAAGAGCTGCCCTCTGCAAAGCAAAAAACACAGCATCAATGGGACCAGATGGTGTCCCGGGCTGCGTCCTACATGAACTCCAAGAAGAGCTAAACCCAAACATAAAACTACTGTTCAATCTCAGCCTTACTACAGGATATGTACCCAAAGAGTGGCGTACAGCATCGCCCATAAGCCTGACTAGCTTGGTCTGCAAAGCTATGGAAAGGATCATCATGGACCTCATAAATAAAGATATTGGGGACCTACAAACACTGGATCCTACCCAGTTTGGCTTTGTTAAGGGCAGATCCTGCCTCTTAAACCTGGTTGACTTCTTTGAAACAGTCACCAAGGCCATTGACGAAGGGAAGGTGGTCCACACAGCCTACCTGGACCTCGCAAAAGCCTTCGATACAATACCCCACTCTGGCATTATAGATAAGCTCACCAGCTTAAATATAAACCCCTATGTCACTAGATGGGTTGCAAACTGGCTCAAGGACAGAACCCACATGGTTAGAATTGCTGGAGCCATGTCAGACTCCAAACCAGTTACAAGTGGCGTCCCACAAGGCTCAGTCCTGGGACCTCTCTTATTTGGTATATATTTCTTGGAGGTACAGACCAACACGGAAGGACTGTGGCTGACCAAGTTTGCAGATGACCACAAACTGGGCGCCATAATCGACTCTCCAGCCGACACAAGCATCCTCCAAAAGGGCCTCGTAGAAGCAGACAACTGGTGCCAGAACCATGGCCTCAAGCTAAACGCCAAAAAGTGTATAGTCATCCCCTTTGGCAAAAACAAAGTGCCCACAAATTACCACATAGGTGGTAATCCATTAAGTACAGAAGAAGTAATTAGGGACCTGGAGGACCCAAGTTGATAGCAATCTCTCATTTGACAACCACGTGGCCAAAGTGGTTAGAAAAACATTTTATATAGCCCACCTAATCATGAAGGGATTCACATCTAGATTAGGGGAGGTTATCGTGCCTCTTTACTCATCCCTCATCAGGCCCATAATCGAGTACAATGCCCTTTTTGGGATGTACCTTATCAAACACCTGCAGCAACTGGAAAGACCCCAAAAGTACCTCACCAAGAGGATCAAAGGGCTCAAACAGATGCCATATGCTGCCCGGTTAAAGAAACTCCAGCTCTACTCAGTGGCATACCGCCTGCTCAGAGGCGACCTGTGCCTGATGTATAAAGCCATGTCCAATCCGGAATTAAGGGACATGCTGCACCTCAAAAAATCCAAATCCCATTGAGCTACATGCTCGAGAGACTTGAACCTCAGCAGTGAGATAAATAGGACATGCTGGAGGGACAGATTCATAACCCAGAGGCTCCCTTCACTCTGGAATAAAATCCCAGTCCAGGTTAGGCAGAGTCCCTCATTGGCTCTCTTCAAGAGTAATCTTGATGAGTGGATGGGAGATCGTAGGTTTACCCCGGGTATCACTTCTGTGTCACTGTTAGACAGAGGCACAGTAAACTAACCTCGAAAAAGGGCATGGCAAAATTAATTTAAAATGGGTGGTGAAAGCCAAACATACTCTGGCTAGGCTTATAAATGCCCTAGGGCAAATAGCCTAGTATGAACCTATGAACCTATGAATATAAAGTTCATATTACCAACCCTGTAGATTAATTTCTAAGGAAATTAGTCTTGTATGGGAATTCCCTCTCAATACTCATCCCCCAGTATGTTACTTATTTTCCCCTACAAACCACTATTTACTAACTGTTCCACATGAAGATGTGGCTGGAAACATTTGTAATGGTCTTATAGTCTAGTATCCTATTGTGGCTGCAGTCCATCTATCTGATGAATGATGCATCAAGGGCTCAGTCATCAAAGTTCACATATCAAAAGTACCGTTCGTTGAAGTACTGTTTTAATGAGAATATACAATCAGTGACAATGGAAACATTTGGCTTTACAAAATTCTATTTGCTTTCCTCATGGTTGTGTAATCTCAGAGTTAGCATATTTAAGTAGAAGGTGGTGATGGTGGAGGTACTCCATTTTCCTCAAGTCAGCCAAAGACGTACAGTTTGTTACTTGGTCATCTACTGATTCCAAATTGCCCATAGATGTGCATATAGTGTCATTATGCATGTATATTCCAATAGACTGGCATCATGCCCAAAACAAGCTTTCATCTTTTGAATACATTGCCTGCCAAGATAAGATTAGGTGCTCTCATGACCCTGTAAAGGATAATGTGAGTTACTGGAATATGAATAGATGGAAGGACGGAGTGTGGGAATATAAGTGGACTTGTCACCCTTTGCAAAAACAGTGACTTTTTGGTTTGAATCTCTATTCCATTTTAGTAGTTATTCTTGTGGTATTTTTTTTTTTTTTTTTACAGATGAGTTTCTCTCAGTCTGGTAATTCAATGTCTGGCTTATATTGATGTGTCCCTCGCTCACTGTACACCTCATTGGTCATATGGGTTATCATTCAAGAACATGTATGTATACAGTTGAAGAACTGTAGCTTATCTAGTCTGAGTATTGCAGCTAGCTTTTGTTCCACTGCTCCCTATATTGCCCCATCCTTTCTTTGCTCTGTCATGAGCATCCTTAAAACCCTTTGATGACTTACACCATCTCCTGTATTTGACAGTACATTCCAGGCTCCCAGTACTCTCTTCATGAAGTAATATTTCCTCAGGAGTATCTTGAATTATCTCTCAACTAGCTGTTTCCAGTGCCTCCTTATTCATCCACCCAATTCCAAGCCACCAACTTGCCATAATATAGTGTGCCCATATTACATCCCTCTCTCTTAGGTAATCTAGGATGCACATGCTCAGCTTTCCATTCTCCACTCATCGTGCCTCGTAATGTTTTGATACCTCTGCATTTTTTGCATTCTACCAGCTTAATATTACTTCCTTTTTGAGGCCATAATAAATAAACCCAACACTCCAGATGCAGAGTTACCAGAGCCTTATACAGTGAGAAAATCTGTAGTAGAACAGATCTAGGCTATTCCAACAAAGGTAATTTGGTCAGATGCACGTCTGGCAGAAAACTGTGGTGGAATGTGTATTTAGGAAATATGTGCAAATATCTAATTCCCATGTGGGGAGGATAACTCATTTGTACTGCTACAACTAATATATGTAATTCTGGGGGACTCTGCATGTCAGGGTTTAGGAGAAAATCTTCAGAGCAACTTTCTTTGAGTTATCTATTTTAAGTCAGCATAATAAAAACACAGCATAGATGAGTTACTATCAGTTGGATTTCTTAATGCTGGTGTAGAGCAGGAGCAGAACGGAAAATTGTTTGTTAACTCAGACCTACACACTTAGATTATGGATTTAGTCAGCACATGGAAAGGAACAAAATGATAGCTGCAATGCTGTGCACTGCAAAATCATCTTACCTTAATTGCAATGACTGGAGTGAAGAAGAAGGTATAATCCCTCTGCCTTTATGGAGGTGGGGGGGGGGGGTTGCCCCAACAAAAACAGTAATTTACTTAGCTGTCCAAATGCTGTTTGGACAGGTTCTGTATTTTTAAATAGTATTCTTAGAAATTCTAAGTCATTTAATTGACCAATACCCTGAATACATGATCCACCTCTGGAGTTCATTTCCAGTATTATGCCCCCCCCCAATAATTCTGTTGTCCTTTGCTAATGTCCTTTTGTAATGAATAGCACAGTTTTGTTTAGGGGTGAGTATAACACCAATATTCTTTTTCATCTCTGTCCTTCTTAGGATCATGCTAAGTGTGAATGAATGTTTTTATGTTTACAGTTACCAAAGTGCTTGCCTGCCATCTGTCTCCCTTCTCTGCATTCCATGCCAGGTGAGTTTGGAGATAATTTTTTTCTGCATCTCAGGTGACGACTCTGCATATCTTCATGTTATCGGTATATAAGGGAATTTTCCTTTCGTACTTCACTGTGTTATCTGCAAATGTGAGAAGATTGGTTAAGAGGCTGCCATAGTGGAAGGGGCTGTGAAGTTGAAGGAAAGCCAAGTGTATAAAGGCATTGGAGAGCATGAGAAGGAAAGACGATTGATGAGACGGTAAAAATAGCTATGTAAGGGGGGACATAGGCTCATGAGGAGTGATTGACAGGAGGCAGTAAAAGATGGTAAGCAGTTATAATGAGGTCAGGTTGCCATGGGAATTATATACTGGACATTATGTTTGGGGGCTGCATCGGAGGGGCAGATGGAATCATCTGTGCAACTGGATACATGAGGCTCTAGGGGTGGATCACTTATGTAATTGGAACGTTGAGAGGTGAGTGATTTATTGCAACGAGTTCAAGAGATATGGCTGAAGATTATGGGAGGGGGGGGCTTATGTGGACTACAGGTTTGTGCCTGTTAGGGGAGGTGAAACAGGAAGTGAGGTAGACATGGAAGGATTATGCAGGATGGCATAGTAGATCAAGGTTGAGATAGCAAGAAGGGGAAAATCAGTGGCTGGGATGGGTCAGTGAGAGGGAATGGTTCATGAGAGGTAGGCTAAACATGTACAGAGTGGAGGAAAAGAGGGCAAAGAAAATGTAGGATAATTAAGTTAGGTTGGTTGAATGGGCAGAAAGAATAAGAGAAATGACAGAACTATAAATAGAATAATACTCTAGAGGATTCTGTATTGACTGCATTGCAAGTTAAAGCCCTAGAGAGCAAATGAGGTATGTAAAGCTGTGATCAAGTGGAGGGTATAATCAGAACTGTGGACAATATTGTGCAATATTTCATTGAGTCCATTCTTATGGATTGCATGTTTGGGATTTGTTTTGGAGATGTCTGAGAGTTTAAGTTATTATTGTGCTCATTTGGTCATATAATAGATGTATGGATATAATGTAGGGAGGGGCTGAAGTATGACAATATCAGAAAGCAGGGAACATGTCATGTATTCTCGTGTTATATGGAGCATTGCATGCAAGTTAATGAGTAATACTGAAGATGCATGTTTATTAAAAAAAATAAAAGATTTACAAAACAAAATAAAATGTGGCCCCAGTAAAGAACCATATGGAAATTCACTTGTAACCTCTCGTGGGGTAGAGACAGGTAACCCAAACTATTCACCAATTCTGCCTTATTATGTCCTATTGCTTAATCAATGTTTTACCAACATAATTGCATATGGATCAAGATTTAACACTTCCCTAAATTTGACAGTAACTCCTTATATGAAATAGCACTGAGTGTCTTAGCAAGGTCTGAGTAAGTAGCATGCACTGCCAATTCATTATCAAGTGTTGTTGTTACCCCTTTAAAGAATGCAACAAGATTCAAAAAAGGCAAGCTCTCCCTTTAACAAAGCCACTGTTCGTAATCTAATAGAAGTAGGTCCCTTGTGTCATTTTGCATATGCTCCATTATAACTCTCTGCATGGTTTTATTGAGAATATTTTCCAGACTGATGGTTTAAAATTGTTTGAGTCTGAGATAATCTAACCCATTTGCGAACTGGTACCACTACAGCCTATTGCCATGCATCCTGGTTGAGTCCAAATGCTAAATAGTTTCATACAGTTGCAAGGAGGTAGTTAAGTTTCTGTGCAGGAAGGCTCTGGGTATGTGTTCCCATTAAACATGTGTATTTAATTTTATTTGTGGTCATAGTTATCATAATTATCATATCTGTCAACTTATAAGGGATATCTCCCCTTGTGTCTTTATAAGATACTAACATATGTCTTTGCTTATTGTGAAGTCTGCACACATTTTTTAAGAACATTCATTATACTCTGTGACCTCCAAAGTCTAGAAGTAACTCAGCCTACCAAACTAGGGTAAACACTACGACACAATAATCAGACAGCAAAACTGGTAATGTCTTCTGTTTCTGGACAGTGAAATGCTCCTCCTTTCACAGCATACTTTTATCTACTCAAATATGTGCCAAGGAGCAAATATTCAGAACTTAACTACCTCATCACAGTTGCTTGAGTCTAGGTGTAGAGAAAGCTACTTTTGGAAATTTCCCATTTCCTCATAGTATGGGACTGTGGAGTCATTGTATATATTTATTTTTGGGGTGTGGAGAGACATTCTGTGCATGTGGAGTATAGGAGGGCCTCCCCGCAGTGAAAACACTTGCTTAAAGCTGCCCTATTACCTTGCATGCAACAGACAGCTTTTGATCTGCGAGGGTTGTGGACTTACTTTCCATGTGATTGCTTTTTGACTGTCCAAAGAAAAAGCATATATGGCCTCTGAACATATGAAAAAAGATATAATATGGAGACAAAGAACTTCCTGTTCAGAATGCATCTGCCAAACCAGCTTGCTTACCAAAATGTATCACCCTTCTCTGCGGCTGTGAGTCTTCAGCTTCCTACCTCCCAGGATGTTTGGCTTTGACAAAAGCACAGCTTTCAGACTCCTGCAATTACTATGTAACCATCTACAAAATCTAAAGCTCCATCTAGAACAGACCTGGAAACTGCCTTTGTTGTTCCCAAATAGAGATAAATATACTGCTAACTGTGCTGTCTCTGCTGGGTCAGTTTACCCTGAATTACACTCTAATAACTTGATGACTGTATCATCTGGAAATACCTAAAGATGCTAAAGGTTTCATGCTCCTCCCACGAAAGTAGTCTTGGTCTAATTTGCTTATATAACTAAAACCTCTTAATTAGTTTCTTGCTCATATTCGCATTCCAGGACATTGACATTCTTACTACTAGCTGCTGTTTCCAGCTTTTATTGTAATACTTTCAGTGATATCATTGAAGACGTCCCTCACATTCTGACAAGCAGTGGCTGGCTCCCCACCCCTATATTGCATCTCAAAGCACATGTTAAAGCTCATAACTTGATTGGGTAAATCACCGCCTTCTTTATTCTTTGCTGTAAATAGACATCTGTCTTTGCCCTATTACAAATAAAGAAGCTTCCTATAAGTAAAACAGGTCATTTGTAAGCAATGCTAGAGGGATAGATGTATATCACAGAGAATACCACTTCTTTGGAATGATCTTCCTGTCCACATAAATCAAAGTAATGTCCCTACTGTATTCAAATGTAATTTGGATAAAGGAATGGGAAACCACAATTTCACACCTGGTTTAGCACCCTTGTCTCTTTTGGGTAGGGATAATATGCAAATGTTTTGCCTGGCTCTGGGTTATTTATACTTAAATTACAAAGGTTAAACATTTCAAGGGAATGCAGAGCTAAGCTTCTAAAGATCCTCATAGATGAATAGCTTGGTAAGTACCTATGAACCTGTAAAGCTGATATCCAGCCAGGTGAGTTATACAGGTAGGAACCTCATAGTAGATAAGGGCCTGTCTGTGACTAGGCTGTCTAAAAGAAGATGGCCTGAAGTAATCCTCAGATACTGGAAGGACCTTACGCCTGGATACTCAGTATGCATAAGACCAAGAACCACACATCGTTGAACTTTAATGATCTATTTAAGTTCTGTCATTTAAATTTGAAAAGTATTATTTGAAATCATAGCAAAGTATTATCAAACTTGTATATTGCTGTGGCAAGCTGATTTCAAGTAAAGCTTTCTATTAAGTTTTAAAACGCAGCCTTCGTGTGGTCTGTGATAGGCAAAGATTTGTAATATGAATGAGAAGATGAAACAATAACTTTTTAAAATAATTTTTGGGCAGCACAAGGTATGTATCTATGCTAAATAATTTGCAAAATATTGCTAATGCTGTTTATATTACTGCAAAAAAGTGCTTGTGTTGGCATTTATAAAGACAGTGAGAAAATATAATTAGTCGTATTGCAAACTACAGTAACAAAAAAAAATAATGCACTGAACAAACTGGGCTGCTGCCCTAATTAATAAATTGCTTCTGTGATCTGATGGACAATTTAAGGGACGCTGTGCTGTAGAACTCATACTGAAACCTAGTAAATGTACATTGAGCTACACTGTTTGCACTGATAAGATAAAAAAAAACAAAAGAAGTGAAGCACGTAACATTACTTGTTCTAAAAGTGTCAAAAATGCAGCAGAAGAATGCTCACAGAAAACAGTGTTACAAAATTATAAGTATGTCAACAAGCTCTGTATAAGCTTCAGGCTTGGAAAACTGAAACATTAAGTGTACTTTACAAAATGAAATCAAACAGGCTGCTGATAACCATATCTGTATATCTGAAAGTGACGTTCTTTGCCAGACTTGGTCTGCACCTGTGTCCTCTAGCCTTTCGGATACTGGTAAAGGCATTAGCCACCTCTATTTTGCCTTTTTAGGCAGTGTCAAAATAACCAACCTCCCAACATATCAAAATCCTCTCTAGATAAACTGAAGGTACTGCTGCTTAATGCTAGGAGTCTAAATAAGAAACTGCACTCCCTAGAAACACTCCTCACTTTGGAAGATGTTGACATCTGTGCAGTCATCGAGACATGGTTCAAAGGTGCAGAAAGCACCTGGCCATGCAGGACTAAAATGCCTTCCATATGTTCAGACCACAAACTGAGCATGAAAGAACCAAAGGAAGAGGTGTATCCATCTTCATTAAGGATAAGTACGCCTCGAGACTGGTCAGACAGTATGACTCTCTTATGCTACTCCATGTCCAATTAACTAGGTAAAGCCCCCTTCCACATCATAGGTAGTTATAGGTCCCCCACCAAGAAAGAGGAAAAGCATACCACATACCTGGACTTGCTGGAGTCACTTGCCCAACACGTTACTCATGGGTGATTTTAATTATACTACCATCAACTGGGAAACATACATAACCACAAACATGCTGGCTCAGAGGTTCTTGGACTTTGGCAATGCAAATGCTCTGGAACAGCTAGTCAGCACACCCACAAGAGGCTCAAATGTCCTCGACATAGTACTCACTAACATGGTAGACCATTGTACACCCCCCTGTGTGATGTCATCCCTGTTATGATCGGACCATAAATCAGCCTTGTTCAATGTAATTATAAGACCAGATACTCCAGCAAGCTCAAAAATGCATAAGACTTTTTCTAAGACAAATTACCTCCTACTAAGTGATGGCATAAGAAGTTTCAAAGCCACTTCAAATGCAGATAACACAGACTCCTATGCACAGGTGTACTGCAATGTCCTGTATAACCACTTAAGCAGTTGTGTAGAATTGGCTGTACCTGCTTTGTATACAGTTATTCCACAGGATATTGGGATCCCTTGGATAACTGATTTTTAAGTGATAAGGGGATGCCACAGGAGGATATTAATCTTTGTGAGGAACTATTGGAATTGGTCTTAAGTAATAAGTTTTGGTCTTTGAAGGCAAATATTATTTGCAAAAGAGAGGTGTGGCTATGTGCTTCCCATGTGGGGCAGTTTTTGCAAATATGGTTATGGCATTTTGGGAAAAGAAATATATTTTTAACAACAAATTTTATGAACAAATCCGCTTTTATACCCACTTTTTGGATGACATTTGTGTCATATGGAAAGAGAATGAGTATAATATAGAGACATTCATATAGTAATAGTATATTTAGCTTTTTGCAGTTTATGTACGAGTACAAGAGATTATATTAATAGTACAACTAGCATAGTTTACTTACAAGTACAATAGAGTAAAAATCACATATCTGAACGTTTTATTAATGAAGGATAAAAATGAAAAAAGGTATAGATCTACCACTTATAGGAAAAGTACGTATTCTAATAGTTTCCTTCATTTTACTAGTTCACACCCCTACCAGCAAAAGACGTCAGTGGTAAAGGGCCAGCTAGTGAGGGCAGAAAGAATGGTTTCATCTGACAAAGATTTCTTAGATGAAAGTGACTGATTAGTTGCTATGTTTTTTTGAAACGGGGGAGGGGATACCCCAATGAATTATTATATGAAATGGTTACAGAGTTACAACATAAGAGATCTAATGGTTATTTACAACCATCTGGAATAAAGAAAATCAGGAAGTTGATTTAATTACTGATGATCAACCAAGGATTGAAGGGGACAAACATATATGAAGCTAACCAGTGCAAAGAAAAAGGTGTGAGCTTTATAACATCTTTATATAGCGACCATAGCATTTTACAATGGATTTTAAATAAACATTGGGTGATTATGAGGGATGACACTTTTGTAAGAAAAAGAGTGGGAGATGTATCAGGAATAGGGTATAAGAGGGGTTTGAATTTCAAATCGTTGTTGGAGAATATTGGAATAAATGCAAGAATAATTATGCCGGTCATGAAAAATGCAGCTTTTGTAACTTTTGTAAACATATTCAGACAGGAAACTCTTTTAAAATATGAGGTGTGGATTACAAATTAAAGGATAGGTTTAATTGTGAGTCAAAGGGAGTTGTTTACATAGTGATATGCAAGAGGTGCCCTCATTTTTATGTGGGAAAGACAGAACAAAGGTTGTGAGAAAGAATATGCAAGCATGATTACTGTATAAGGAGAAATAATGTAAACACTGCCCTTGCTAAACATACAATCTGATAAATCAATTCAAATGTATGTCCATTGATAACATCCAAAACAGTGTGAGGGAAAGTCCTTGGACTTTGTATTTGGAAAGAAAGGAATTACTATGGCAAATTATTTTAAATGCATATAATTGGCCAGGACTAAACGAATTATGTTCGTTTAGCTGTTTACTAAAACTTAAAACTCTAACCAGATAATTTATATGTGATTACTTTTATGCTTTGCCCATTTTGGGGGGAAACTTGGTCCAAACTAATGAAGTTTTTTAAGTCCTTACAGTGTTGTTTTAAAAATTGTTTTGAAAGCTTGGTAGATTGCAGATTCAGACATTCTCTGATTCTGCTTTAATAACAATTAATATTTTTATAGTTAGTAGAATTTACTTTTAGGTTGGAATATTTGTGTTCATAATAGCATCAGGAAGTAGGGTGTGTTCTGCCTGTTTCATTAATTTTAACCAACGAAATTGCATCTTTTGGTATTTATAGGCTGACTCAGGAAATGGAGTGTCTGATGAAGTTCATGCAGTTTATGAACAGAAGCGCTTATGACTTTAAAATTTTGTACTTTTACATTGTCTTTTTGTATTGGATTTTAATGGATTTGAGCAATTAAAATATGTTAACATTAACAACTGAGCTTTGCTTTATACTTGTAGTTTATGAAATTAGAGATCTTGTCAAGTCCTCCAAAGCTAATTATGAAGCAAAAATAGCCTGCCTATTTAAGGATAATAACAAAGTGTTCTTTAACTATGTCTGAAAGCTAAAAGAGAATACCCCGCTATGCGCTGAACTGGTTGTGGATGGCACCACCCATACTCAACCGGAGGTAATAGCCAACTTGCTAGCTGATAGATTTTTAGAAAACTTCACCACCCTGTCCCCTTCAGTCATCCTCCAAAGTATACCTGTCACAATTCCTCAGCCTATTATCTCAAGAGACCAGGTCATCTTGGCATTCTCCAAGCCCTAAAACACAGCATCAGTGGGACCAGACAACATCCCAGGTTGCCTTTTAAACATTTTAAAACCTGACCTAGCAGACCCACTTGGATCTCTGTTTAACCATGGCCTGAGAACTGGCTATGTTCTGGTGGACTGGAGGACAGCAACAGTAATTCCTCTGCAAAAAAGGGGGGCCATCAACTGATCCTGTGAATTACAGATCCATAAACATGACTAGCTTCATCTGCAAGGCCACTGAAAGAATCATTATGGACATGTTGATTTACAAAGTCCATTGGACATGTGGGAGAAACAGATAAATGTAGGTTTTTTATAACAGAATTGGGAAACAGTTGCACATCTTGTTGCTGGTTGTGATATACTAATGGCAGAAGGACTGTATACTGAAAGGCATAATAATGTGGCAAGACTGCTGCACTGGGGATTGCACAAACATTATAATATTGAAGTAGCTGAAAAACACTGGAAACATGAGCCACAAAGCATCATAGAAAATGGTGAAGTTTATATAATATGGGATCAACCATTACCAACAGTTCAAAAAACAGATGTGAGAAAATCAGATATAGTAGTCCTTGAAAAAAGACAAAAGTAGCATTCATCAATGAAATTGCTACACCCACTGACTACAGTGTCTTATGTACAGAGACACACAAAGTCATAGAATACCAAGATTTGGAGGCAGAAATGAGGGCAATGCAGAAGAAAGATACCCAGACAGTTCCAGTAGCAGTAGGTGCAATGGGCCTTATAAAAAAGAATTTACAGTCATACGAATTGCATAAGGAGTTATTACTGGGCACATTGAGGGTGCTGCGAAGAGCAATTTTGGCTAACATCAAAGATTGAAACAATACTAATTTCATGAACTTTAATCATACTTTGACTTAGGAATGAGATCCATTCCCATCATGGTATTAGAAACCCAAAAGACTTGGAGAAATTAAAAAAAGTGAGAGACCTTATTAACAAAGACATAGGTAATCTCCAAACTCTTGACCAGACCCAGTTTGGATTTGTTAAAAGTAGATCATGTTTTTTAAACATGGTTGACTTCTTCTAGAAAGTCACCAAGGCCCTGGATGAGGGAAAAACAGTGCATACTGTCTACCTTGACCTAGCCAAGGCATTTGACACAATCCCCACCCAGGTATTATAGAGAAACTCTCCTGATTGGGAATTCACCCCTACATTACCATATGGGTAGCCAACTGGCTCACCAACAGAACACATACTGTCAAGGTGGGTGGCTTTACCTCTCACAAATGACTGGTGACGTACCACAGGGTTCTTTGCTTGGTCCCTTACTGTTTGGAATTTATTTGTCAGAAGTCCAGGCAAACTTGGATAGCCTGTGGTTGACCAAGTTCACTGACAACTGCAAATTGGGAGCAATCATCGAGTCCCTCAATGATGTTAATATACATGATCCATAAGTGGATCCAGAAAAGTCATGAGATGAGAAGTTCTGTAGGTGGAGCCAAACTAACTATTGTATAAAAAAAAATGAAAGTGGAAGCAGAAAAGTTGTTTGGCTCTCACTGCAGGAGGAGTACAGAGGGACACAGCTATGGGACTGGTCTACAGGAGATATACAAGCAGGAGTGTGATAACTAAGCAAGAAACTGTCCAAGGTCATAGAGGCCCTGATGCCTGAAAGAAGGTAGTCTGAAGCAAGGTCAGACACACAGGCAAGACTTTAGGCCTGGACAAGTGGAATGAATGAGGCTGTGAGTTATTTAACATTAATGAGCTATTTATGTTCTGTCCTTTATTTTAGAAAATTATTATCTGAAAGCACCTTAGCTGCGGTGGTGGTGCTGCGGTAGCGTTGTTGCCTCACAGTTAGACGTTGTCCCATTCGATTCTCAGCTAGAGCGTCTTCTGTGTAGAGACATGAGTGAATGGGCATACCTTCGTTGAAGGTTGTGCATCAGGGCCGGCAACTTGGCACGTAAAAATCTACTGCCAATCATTAGCAGACCAGAGTTCTGCTGTGGCCGAAAGACACAACAACAAAAATTATCTGAAAGCACCTTGAAGGGTTATCAGATTTCCATATTGCCGTGAGAAGTTTATTTACGTAAAGGCATGATTTAATTTGAAATGCATATTTTCTCTGTTTTCTTAATACTCATGTTTAAAAGTAAATGAAAAGACAATGCTGAAGAATGCATGCTGTTTGAGTGAAAACTCCTAAAGTGTGGCTTGGAATTCCCTTAAATCCTCAAATTTCCATAATGTTGACTCGCATAACAGCGAGATAACTTCAGTGAAAATTTAAATGAACGGACTTCCGGAATGGCGTATTTTGCCTCTGGGAAACTAACCACTTGGTCACCATGGTGAACTTTGTCCTTTTCTCTACTGTAGTGCGATTTCAGAGTTGGTATATTTAGTTATGGGTGGTATGGGGGAAAAGCCCCCCACTTTGATGGGTTTAATTTGCTTTGTTTTTTGTTTTAGTTATTGGTGGCCAAATTGTTAGTTTCCTGGAGGCGAAATACTCCATTCCGGGTGTTCGTTCATTTAGATTTTCATTGAAGTCATCTCGCTGTTATGTGAGTCAACGTTATAGTAATTCATTGCTTTGACATAGATCCATGGCTTGATATATTAATAATTATTTCACGGAAATACTAATGATGTGCAAATCTCCATCTTTTGTAACCTCAGTAATAAGACAGACTATATACAAAGTATGTAGCATGAATTATTGTAAGCTATTGTTCTGACTGAATGTGTTATTCTGATTTGTCATCACTGCCCCTTTTTTCCCATTTTCTACATGGGGTCAGGGTGTTGTGTCAACTGTTACCATTTCTGTTTGTTCAATGCCGCTCTCCTGCCTTCTTTGACACTCATGCCTGATTGTGGCAGGTCTTTTTTCACACAAAGCATCCATCTCTTTGCTATATACCCTCATTTGCTCAACCAGTTTTCCTGTCTGTCCCAAATCTTCTTCACCAGACTGTCTTCTGCTTTTCTGCACATGTGCCTGAACCACTATAGTCTGCTCTTGTTGACCCTCTCTGCAATTGGTGCTACTGTGGCTTCTGCTCTGATGTCCTCATTTCTTCATCTGTGCATCCTATCACCCATCTCAGGCACTTCATCTACATCACCTCATCTGTTCTGATTTTGCTGCCCAGGTTTCTGTACCATGCAGCAGTACTTGTCCCACCACTGTTTTGTAGACCTTACTTTTAAGCTTCTTTGGCATTCTTCTGTCATACACTACCCGTGACACTCTGTGCCAGTTGGCTGCAGCTCCTTTGATTCTAGCTTTGACCTCTTCCTTCAGACTTCCCTTCTCCTCAGCCATGCCTCCCAGATACATGAAACTGTTCACCTGTTCCACTATTTTCCTTTCTATCGCAATCCTCCGCTTCTTTTGATTTCCCCCATTTGCTGCTATTACAGTTGTCTTATCTGTACTCGGTTTCATCCCTGGTGCCTTTGGTTTTGCATTCCATTCCCCTGTCATTTGCTGAAGATCTTACACAGAGTCTGCCTATAATGAAAATTATCTGCATACAGTAACTCCGTTGATTTGTCCCCTCTGACCTGTTTGCTAATTTAGTCTATCACCGGTATGAACAGTGGACTCATAGCTGAACCCTGATGCACACCAACTCCCATTGGGAACCTCTGTGTGAGACCAAACACTTTTTGTACTTGAATCATTGGGTCCTTGTACATAGCCTATACTTATTCTACCAATGTTTCAATGTCCCCACATACTGATGTCACACGAACATGTCAATGGCAAAAAAAGTAAACTTTTTGAAATTGGAACAAACAGATGAATGCCTAAATAAAGCATTAGTGGTTTTCCTCTTATTAATTTTATAGATGTGTTCCCCAATCCTGTCTTTCATTCTTTGTTTGTTTTTCACAAATAAAACTCATTACAGGAGCTGCACAAGGCTAAATATATTGTGTGTTGTGTTACAGTTTACTTTCCCTGGATGTGGAATGGTTCTGTTGTATTTGTGGACCACAGCATTTGTCCCTTCATGTATATATTTACACATTTTATAACAACCGCATTTTTGCATATGCCTATGACTCCAAAAACATTTCCCTGACCTGACTCCAAAATACCCTTAACATTCTTCTGGAGAATGTAATGGAGGGGAATCTGCCCAGGCACTTTTTCATATGCTCACTAAACACTATGCCCCAGTATTTTCTGACAATGTTAACGTACTGGTATGTGATGTTACTAAAAGGAACAGTAAAAGAAACTGTGTCTTTGGTCCATTTTGGAGTGGTCCCTGAACAAGAGATACTTCTAGAAATGGAACTGTTCAGAATTGGTGCAAATTGATCCTGACGATGACGATGTTCTACCACCTCAGCTTCTATTTTCCTTAAAAAATCAATAGGATACCCCTGCCTAGAAATTAACAGATCAGATGATATAACTTAGATTTAAAATTAGAGTCATCAGAAATAAGGCGAGATAGCCTAACCATCTGTCCCTTAACAACTGCCTTCCTCTGGAAAAGGGGTTTCAACTTTAAAAATGAAGGTGTGTATTAGAAAACATTTCTTTTCTAAAAATGGTAAAGGTATATCTACCCTCAACCAAAATTTTCCAAGGGAAATACCCAAATAATTAATACTATTTGTAGTAACTGTATAAGTAAATTTTAAAAAGCTGGTGGAATTCTGCCATAAATTGAAAAAATACTGCCATTGCTCTATGCTACCATCCCATACAATCAACACATCCAGGTATCTATAATACTGTGTTAATGACAAGAAATCAGGGCCGAAGAAATTAACCTTCTCACACATGGCAAGTACAATATTAGCATAAATTGGGGAGGATGCAGCACCCATGGCAACTCCTGAAATCTGATGGAAAAATTCACCCCTCAAAGAAAAGAAGATTATTAAGTATCATGTCCAGAAGGTCAGTGACCATACAAATGTCCTCAGAGAACATGGACAGGTGGTCATATAAACAGGAGGAACACCACTCTAAAACTATTTTGTGGGGAATCATAGTAAACAGATTGACTACATCAACTGTAATGAACGTAATACTATCTAGGTACTCCAACAAATTTAAGATTTCCTACAGGTGCCACAAATCTCTTAAAATGTATGTCTTAAAATTCAACAATGAATTACATTTAAAGTCAACAAATTTTGTCAGGGGTACAGTTTTTGAGCTCTTGGCTGAAGCTATCTGTCATAATGGTGGGTCATAGGTGTTTTTATGTATTTTGGGAATAATGAAGACTGACGCCAATTTAGGTTTTGCTACATTCAAGTATTCCCAAACCTCATGATCCATTTCACCATGTGTGACCATGTCCAACAAAAAGAAATCTTATCTGTCATGTGTATATCAAACTGCTCTATAGAGTTATTTGTGTTGAAAAGGTTATTTGTAAAGTGCTTATTCTTAAAATGTATCCACAGTGTGCCCTACTGGAAGAGAACAGAAATGTACATGTACTATTTTAACTGTTTAAATGTACATGTTCTGACAGAGGAAACTGGAGGGTTAACTTCAGTCCAGCAAACTTTAGAAAAATATCTGAAATTAAAACACTTTGTAGGCTAGGCCATAAAGATGATTCAATGCAGCCAGAGACACAAAGAGATATTTAAGTTTTGAAAGTAGTTGCATATTTATTTGGTGACACTGTGTGGGCCACTCCTAACAGCCTTGCTCTTGGTCAAACTACCATTTATATTAGTATTAATATTACCCAGTAAGATTGGACACCCTTTGTTAAGGGCCCTAAAGTAGCTTATAAGGAGTGACTGGTGGCAGTGATAACTATCTTATAGTCTGGATAAAAGGGAGCATGATTAGTAAACTTGTGCCAGCCTTTCCCGGGGTGTGTGTGTGTGTGTGTGTGTGTGTGTGTGTGTGTGTGTGTGTGTGTGTGTGTGTGTGTGTGTGTGTGTGTGTGTGTGTGTGTGTGCGTGTGTGTGTGTGTGTGTGTGTGTGTGTGTGTGTGTGTGTGTGTGTGTGTGTGTGTACATCAAACCTGAAAGAGTGTGTGTGTCAGATACTTGAGCAGGGACACAAAGCACTGGCTGGACAGAGAGGGTGTTGGAGGTCTTGGCTTGGTCACTCAGCTGAGATCTCAACTCTATAGCTGTGCCAGTGGGGAGTCTTATTGGAGATCTGGAGAAAGAAGGAGAAACCAGCCTGGGACTGACTGCGGTCTCTGTGTGCTCTTAAGATTCCTGTCACAGAGACTTCCCATGCTTTGTAACAAAATTCCTAACTACATTAGGCAGTGCCCCTCACTAACACTCTTCAAGAGAAACCTTGACGAGTGGATGGGTAACAGAAAATATACCCTTGGGATCACTTCATTGGCTCTTCTTGACAGAGGCTCAGTTAATTAATCAATGGGGTGGCGAAAGCTGACACACTCTGGCTAGGCTTTTAAACGCCCTCAGGCAGATAGCTTAGTACCTACCTATGAACTTATGAACCTAAGGGAAATTGCACTTGATGCAGAGAGCTGCATCTGGAAATAGTGTGTGTACCTGTTATCCCCCCAGTGAATGTCCCCCTACAGGTGCCAGTGGTGAGCGTGAGGCCCCTTGATTACTAGTTGGCAGTGGTGGGTTGTCACACAGACTTCTAACAATATTCATAATTTGAAATTAAACATTATAATAAGATAGCACTTGAAGAATATATTTCCTGTAGAGCAGATTGAATTCTATTCCTGCACTAAATTTAAAAATATTGGGCTAATGTTCTTTGAGTAGCTTATTTTACAATATCATCATAGGCAGCATGTCCTTATTTGTAGCCTTTATTTTCCTGCCTGGATAAAAAACACATTTTCTTAGTGTAATAAGGTATTACATGCTGATAACATTTAATTATTTATTACATTTGATAAAATTTGATAGTCTATACCAAACACTGCTATGGACCTATAACTGGTAAAATTATGGCTAGCCTTCCCCTCTTTCGTTATCATTACATTTTTTCATTATGTATAAAATTGCCAATGCTGAAATACATTTATAATTTTAAAGGGGGGGGGTACCTCTTCTTTTTATACTTGATAAAATATGGGGATATACTCATTTAATTTTATTTCTCTCTGGGGTTTCCATTACTTTATATATTTTACTTAGATCAAATAGACCAAAGTTAATAGCTGAATTTAATTATATGTCAGTTATTTGTCTATCAGTGACCAAGAATCACCCACACACTCAAATCACTAGACCCCAAGTACCAATATGACTCACTTTTAGTTAATGTGGGTGTAAATGACCTGAGGCATACCTTCTTGGACTATATGAAGAGAGACACTGTAGAGGTCTCAGACTAGGTGACCAAGGCTGGTATATGCCTTGTAGTGAGCATTCTACATTTACCAAGGATGGTGACACAATATGAAAAAAAGATTGACTTCAATAATCGGCTTGGTTTCTGGTGTCATTCCAAGGAGGTACAATATTTGTCAGTATGGGAGAATATGATCAAAAGACCATGTTACTTTCTTAGGGATGGTCTGCATCTGTCACTTTAGGCTATTGAATTTTGACTAAAACATTTTACTCCACACAGTGCCTTTTTAGGCAATGCCAGACTGACAAACCTTTTGATATAGCAAAACCAACCAAAGTGAATATGAAGGTGCTACTTCTCAATGCTAGGAGACTAAACAAGAAACTCTGTGGAGAATGTGGACATCTGTGCAGTTACTGAGACATGGTTTAACACTGCAGAGAGCAACCTGGCATTGTACAGAATCATAGGATTTTACTAGGCTATCGACCGGGAGGTCATTGCAAGCCTAGTCATTTTGTCCCCATGTAATACCATAGATATGCTAGCCAATACCCAGGATTGCATTTAGTAATGACTGCCCCATGTCCAGGAGGATTGTGGGCACTATCCCTGGTAAGAATATAAGGTGCCCCATCTTCTCACCCAGATTCCTTTTGAACATTATCATAGACGTGCTCTGTTACACATGAATTGGTAGCCTATTCCAAAGATGAGGCAGTCACTGGGAGTCAATTCTGTCCCTCCATCATGTCCTATTTAAGTCGTAGGCCATATTTAGGTTCCTGGAACTGGTAGCTCTAGTCCCATTTGATTTACAGATGTGCAGCACGTTCATTAGGTTTGGGTCTGAGATTGCTCTCTAAGTCAGGCATAAGTCTCCCCTAAGAAATCTATACAATACAGAGTATAGTGACAGGGGCTTTAGTCAGTCTGTGTAAGGAACTGCTGGAGTCCCTTCATCTTCTTTGTTAGAAACCTCTGAGGTCCTCCAATTGCTGCAGGTGCTTTCTATGGTACATGCCAAATGGGGCGTTATTCTTAATTATGGGCCTGATTAGTGCTGCGTATAGAGGGGTTATAACCACCTTTGCTCTCAAGGTAATGCTTTTACTAATCAAGTGTACTGTGTAGAAAGCCTTCCTTACTATAGTAGATACATGGTGGTCAAAATTAAGGTCGCAGTCAACTTGTGATCCCAGATCCCTTACCATTTCATAGGAACTTAGGGTATTGTTGTTGATTTAGGGACATTGTTTTTGCCAAAGGGAATGATGATGCATTTCTTTTCATTCAGTTTGAGACTGTGACTGAGACACCAGTTGCTGGTTTGCATAAGACCTTCCTGGAGTATACTGACTTCATTTGGGGATTCAATAATTGCACATAGTCGTCCTCAAACTTGGTCAGTCACAACCCCTTAGTTTTGGATTGAACCTCTGAGAAGTATATACCAAACAGTAGGCAGCCCAGCACTGACCCTTGTGGCATCCCGCTGGTGACAGGTCTGCTGGTTGATGTGGAGTCACTCACTTTGATAGTGTGTGTTCAGTTTGTAAGCCAGCAACAACAACAAAGGGGTTTACATTCAGTTTGCTAAGTTTATCAGTAATTCCTGAATGTGGGTGTGTCAAAATCCTTTGCTAAGTTGAGGTAAGCTGTATGCACAGATTTTACCCTTATCAATAACCCTGGTCACATTTTCAAAGAAATCCACCAGATTTATTGGGCAAGATCTGCCCTTGATGAAGCCAAATTGGGTTAGATCCAGGGTTTGGAGGTTGCTTATGTCTTATAAGGTCCATAATGATATGTTCCATGGCCTTACAGATGAGGCTGGTCAGACATATGAGTCTATAATTACCCAGGTTTGTTGCTAGGCCACCTTTGTGGAGGGTATTAAATGTTGCTGTTCTCCATTCTACAGGAACAAAGCGGTTAGGCCAGTGGAGGCTCTTAATATCAGACTGCAGGACTGCAGCCCCCCCAGCTGTGAACCACAATGGTACAAATCAATAATAACTTCTCCCTCACATAGAAAGTGAATCCGGACTGCTGCCTTACAAATCCAGATTCAGGAAGAAGGCAGCAGACTGCTGATGCCCCAGAAGTCCATGCGGTGCTGGAAGGGGATCAGGCTGCAAGGTCAGCAGTCTTGGAACATTTGCAACCGGAAGTGTGCATTCCGGTGCAAACACAGAGATGAGCTGAAGAGTTTATTATCATTGCAGAGCTTGGATTCTGAAGCTGTGGATTTTAGATGGCAGAGACGAGCTGTGGAGTTTATTTTCTGAAGCTGTGGATTGTATTTCATTGCAGAGCGTGGATTCTGAGAAGCTGAGCCAAGATCATTGAAGGCATGAATGAAAGGGAACAGTTCTGAAGCTGTGGATTGTATTCCATTGCAGAGCTTGGATTCTGAGAAGCTGAGCCGAGATCATTGAAGGGAACAGTGTGTGTGTGTGTGTGTGTGTGTGTGTGTGTGTGTGTGTGTGTGTGTGTGTGTGTGTGTGTGTGTGTGTGTGAGAACTCAGGTGGTGGTTAGAGAGGTCAGGCTTAAACCCTGTACCCTTGGTGCAGGTAACAAGAGCCTGAATTCCCTACCCACCACCATTTGTGAAACATTTACAGATTTTTGCCTCATATTTTGTTCTGCTCTGTTCCAAATAAAATCTGTGGTTTCTGATTTTTTGAATTCCTTAAATAGTTGATGGTGCAGTGGTAACATTGTTGCCTCACAGTTAAAAATTCTCTGGTTTGATTCCTGGCTGGGGTGCCTTCTGTGTGGAGTCTGCATGTCCTCCCTGTGTTTGTGTATGGGTTTACTCTGGTGTCCTCCCATATTACAAAGACATGTGTCTGCAGTATTTCTCCCTGGCCCTCTGCTGAAAATTGGCTTTTGTTCCAAGTCAGACTTTCCTGGTTAACAAATGTTAAATAAATAAAATTGACAGGCATTTAAATTTCAGACTTCATATTCGTGCCTCTTTACTCATCCCTCATCAGGCCCATAATTGAGTACAATGCCCCTTTTGGGATGTACCTTACCAGACACCTGCAGCAACTGGAAAGACCCAAAAGTACCTCACCAAGAGGATCAAAGGGCTCAAACAGATGCCATATGCTGCCCGGTTAAAGAAACTCCAGCTCTACTCAGTGGCATACCGCCTGCTCAGAGGCGATCTGTGCCTGACGTATAAAGCCATGTCCAACCCGAATTAATGGACATGCTGCACCTCAGAAAATCCAAATCCCATCGAGCTCGAGAGACTTGAACCTCAGCACTGAAATAAACAGGACATGCTGGGGGGACAGATTCATAACCCAGAGGCTCCCTTCACTCTGGAATAAAATCCCAGTCCAGGTTAGGCAGAGTCCCTCATTGACTCTCTTCAAGAGGAATCTTGATGAGTGTATGGGAGATCGTAGGTTTACCCCGGGTATCACTTCTGTGTCACTGTTAGAAGCACAGTATACTAACCTCGAAAAAGGGCATAGCAAAATTCATTTAAAATGGGTGGCGAAAGCCAAACACACTCTGGCTAGGCTTATAAATGCCCTAGGGCAGATAGCCTAGTATGAACCTATGAACCTATGAACCAGAAAGTACATATTAACACAACACCTTTTATTCTAGCAATTTTCTAAGTTTATAAGATGAATATTTGAAATTTGTCCCTATGTTTGGGACTGTATTCCCCCATTATTGGCTTCGTTCAGGTTTTTTGTGCTAAGGTTGAGAGCTATGGTGAGAACTGAATTCACTGAATATGTTTGATGACTGTATTCCCCCATTAGTGGCTTTGTCCAGCTATTTTGTGCTAATAGGTTGACAGCTATGGTGAGAGCTGAATTCACTAAATGGTAGCCATTTAAGTTTCAGTCTTCCTCTCCTTCATAAAACAGTTGATTTGGCATAGTGGTCTGTTGCTCTGACTGTTTGGCATAGGGTCCTGGATTCAAGACTTGGCAGTGAAATGTATGGTGGTAGCACAGCATTTTATATTAGCAAATTTCCAAGATTATAGAAGCAGTGTTTGAAATGTGTCCCTAGTTTTTGGGCTTTTGTCCCTCCCACAATAAATTTTGGCTTTTTCCAGATTTCTTGTGCTGCGAAGTTGATAGATACAGTTGAGCATCGAGTAGAGTTTACAAGGAGCTGAGAGCTGCAGCGGAAGAGAAGTTTAGTGCTGCTTATGCTAAGTCTGCTTGCATTATTAATAGCATAACAAGTAGTGTATTTGCTTTTGATGCAGAAGGCTGTGGGTTCTACTCCTACAGGGGGTGGTTGCTGCTGTACTGGGAATATCCTCTTTGGTGAAGATACAAGCACTTTATCTGTAGATGAAACAATGAAATTTAAAGTTGTTTGCTAACAGCTACCTCTTCATTAGTCACAGATCTCTTTAATGTGGAAGTATTTAGATGACTTTTACTTCTGCAGAGATTGTGCATATTTACTGATACTGGTGGATTGTAGAAGTTTGAGAAGACTTTTACGATGGAAATGTTCTCAATTGGGCAGTTTTGTCATTATTGGTGCATGCATTTTGTTTCATTGCTTACTAGGAAAATGTTCAAAACAATAAATTTAAAACACCCTCTAACAACTGTACTGTATTATACAAGGAATATAATTCAATACAATCAGGAAGGTGTATCGCACAACACATGCATGTCTTGTGTGCAAGTGGCCTATCATTTGAAAACAGCCCGAAGCTAATCTTTATAATAGCCAAATATATTTTCTTTGAATGTGGATGTCAATGCTGTTTCAATGAATGTGAGTTTCAAGGGCAGAGAAGTTTTAATGCTAAGTCTATTTTTATTGAGAGATTGCATTGCTTTGTTTAGCAGATGTCTTAGTGCTTGTGCTGTAAAATGCAAAATAAAACTTTCAAATGAAATCCAAATCATTGTAGATGTAAAGCAGTATGCATATTACAGTGTTTATGGTAAATGGGGTGAAATAGCTAAGTAATGGGACATTGGAATGGCTGCAGGGGGGAGGCTCCATTCGACCATGATTTTGTGAGTGGGAAAGGTGGCAAACTCAAAGACAGCCCCAGATGAACTATACCTCTCAACTGTCCAGCTTTTCACAGAACTAATAGATTTTTGCTTCTTATTTTTGGTTTGTTCCTCATAAAATGTGTGGTTTTCTGGCAAATCATTTAGGAATTAAGTCACTAAATAATGACAGACATTGAGTTTCAGACTTCATAACTTTCAGAAAAATGCATGCTAAAGAAAGACCTGTTATTCTATCAACGAAGTTTTATACAAGAGCAATTTTTAGTACTGTTTTATGGTCCCCCAATATATTTGGCCTTGTTCAGATTTCCTCTGTTAACAGGTTGAGAGGTACATGCAAATAAATTGCTTTATAGAATTAGGCATATCCATACCTCTCAACTGTCCTCGATTTTGGCTCAAAATGTTGCTCTCCCTCTAATAAAATGTGGAGGGCTTACAATTAATAAATAACTGTAATAATCAGAGTTATAGATTACTTTTATTTCAGAAATGCATGTAGATTTGTTTATTTTGTCAGATTCTCAAGTTAACAGTACTAATATTTAAAAATTGTCCTTTCTTTGACAGGTCCCCAGCTGTATTATGTGGCTATTTTATATTTTTGCATCACATTTTTGGTCCATTTTTCATAAAATTGTGTTTTTCTGGCAAATTAGTGGCAAATCATTAAAGACTGAAGTTAGAAAATAATGACAGAGATTTGAGTTTCAGATTTCATACCCTTCAGAAAATTCATACTAATGCAAGACTTACTATTCTATTAGAAAGTTTATAAGAGCAATATTTAAATATTGTCCTTATTTTTGGGCCTTTGTCCCACTTCTATATATGGCTTTGTCCAGATTTCTTGCTCTGAGGTTGAGAGGTATGATAGATGTGTCAGGGCCATCACAGTCAGCCAGAAACATTTCAAATTGTGACATACTTGTACCCCACTCCCCTATGTAGTGACTCTGGATGTGTCCAAGCAAGGCAAGGAGCAGTTATGCAGTGCAAGTGTGCAGAGTATCACCCCATCTAAGGTAGACACAAGTACTACAGTGGCTTTTCATCTGTCCTTGCTTGGTTTTGCAGAATGCTCTCGTTTTCTGTCATATTTTTATACTGTTGATTTATGCTTATTATTCAGAAAGTGCCCGTTGCTCTGTGCTTAAGTAGCAATGCTTTCATGACCATCAGGTAAGCTTGTCTGAGATTGTAAGATGCAAGTAAGTTTTAATAAGCATACTGTTAAAGAATTACCAACATTGAAAGCCTTTTTGTTGTTGCCATGCAGAGAATACTTACATAACTAGGTAATGGATAAGCATTGGGTATTGAAATGCATATGACAGTATTCGTAATAAAGGACAGGATTTTAAGAAGCTCATTACCTTTGTTGGAGACTTGCAGTCATCTTTGCAGGCTTTACCCATAAACTAAACAGAATGCTAATCTATCATGTGTGGTCCATAACCTGTGCAGTGATCCTTTAAGCAATTTTTCTTGAGCTTGTTTCTTATTTGCTGTTCATTTTTTACTTTGATCATGTTTTCCCCATGAAACAAGTAAATAGCTGTTGTCAGGCAGCAGGTCTTTTTTAGATAAGAAACATTTTTACAAGTGGGGGTATCACAGAGATTGCTACTTTTAGCATGTTACTTGGTACTTTTATAAAGCTGAATATAAATTATAATTAGAACTGCAGTGCAAGGCGAAGTGGTTTGAGTTGAGTGCTCCTTCTTTTTCTTATACTTGATTTTGATTGGCATTCCAGTAATGTATTTAAAAAGTAATTTATTTTTTCATGCCTCACAACCGTTTTTGTTTCCATCTAGATATTAAGAAAGCTGTCATGGAACCAATGCATTGAAATATTTTTTTTCTTCTACACTTCATTTTGTCTTGATTGGATTCTCATAATGACGGTTTGGCACCCAGGGCAGCGTATTTAATTAAAGGACCACTACGGGCAAATGATGAAGAAAACATATATTTTTTATCTTGCCATGATTTACTACACCTCCCAAAGCTGCCTGCAGCAAAATAAATACTCATTCCTAATTTTATTGTGTTTTTACTCTTTACTGCCCTCATGGGGGCAGACAGTGGGATTCCTTTGGTAAGCTAAATCTGTCCCATAATGCACAGACTATGAGAACAAATAGCCCTACCATTTGTTGTCAGACTAGACTTCCATTCACTTAGAATGGAACACCTGAAAAAAACTGCCAAGTTTGAGAGTCTACAGCTCATCTGTCATTGACTGGTATGAGCTGAGTTTTACAAATGTTGTTCCTACTGATGTACTACACATTCTCTGAAAGAAACTTGCAAAAGTGTCAACAAATTACTGAGATAAAAGACTTTTCACAAGGAGCAGTTTTGCAAGTTTCAGTTCCTGGCCAGGTTACTCCTCCCATCTCCCCTCCTTCAGTGGGCTACAGTCTCGCATTTCCAGCTTTACTAGATTCAACTATTTAGTCAGCTTTGCATGACAATAGACATAAAAAAAAAATCACAGCCTGGTGTGCCACTAAATCTGTTCCCTTGTATGTCTCTATGTCTCTTCACTTCTGAATAGCATTTCCCAGGAATAAAAAAAAAAAATAAAAGCAAACGCATCACTCCAGAGTTTAGACCAGTCTATCCAATTAAAATGTGCACAGTAAAATATTCAACTTATAATGCATTTTGGCTGCTGACATGGTTATCTTTACATAGTTATTCTCTTACAGTATAACCTGAATGTATGGTATTTAATGATAAATTTTACAACAGTTCTCAGTTTCTTAACAATGACCTCCCAAGCCTCTGATGTGACCTAGTACTTTTTCTTACTATTGCTTTATCTAGTCTGTCTTAGTTGTATACCTGTAGCATGTCTCTCATCCTCTCAGCAACAGACTCCTGGAGAAAACTTCCAAAGCAGATACTTGTATTGAAAGAGTAGCAGCAGCTGTAGCAGTGATACCACACTTCAAACAATGCACTCAAACATAGTACAGACAAACACAGGGTAATGTATATATCTGAATCAAGTAGTGATGAAATTGCTAGGGACTTCACTGAGCACAATTTTACTCAATCTCTCCATTTCATAATCCATAACATTCGCACCACACTTAAAAAAGGCACACCACCACCTTCCACAAACACAGCTACCCACACCCATACAACATACCAGTCAGTTTTAAGGCTTTTCCCACCTCTCTGCAAAACACTGCTGTAATGGCTTTGGCAAACAAATGAAAATGATTGATGGATGCTGGTTCGAGACTCCCATCCATATCTCTCAACAGTACAGATTTTTGCAGAAAGTCCAGATTTTTTGTCTGTCTTTCATAAAATTGCAGTTTACTGTCAAATCACTGGCAAATCATTGACACTGAAGTCAGAAAGTTGACAGACATTTGATTTTCAGACTTCATATCCTTAAGAAAATTAACTCTAATGCAAAATCTGTTTATCAACTTTCTAAGTTTGTAAGTGCAATATTTATAAATTGTCCCATTTTTGGGCCTATGTCCCCTATTATTTATGGCCTTGTCCAGATTTCTTGTTCTATAATGTTGAGAGTTGTGCTGCCATCTCTTCCTACTGGAACCAGTCCACTGCACTTGCACAAGTGTCCCCCTCAGCAGGGCAGCAAGCAGGTATCAGTGCAGATTTGCTTTATAGTTCTTTTACACCACTCACACACACACACACACACACACACACACACACACACACACACACACACACACACACACACACACACACTTTTACTCATTTTTTCTCCTGCCTCCCATATCTACCCTAATTATTACTTCTAACAAATACTTTTTCTCACTCTTTCTTCTCTTCCCCTCCTCCTCTTTATCCACTATTTGAACTTTTCCACTTTGAAATTTGCTTTATGGCTAAATAATGAACTGTCACCCTTATAATGTTAGCACATTTCAATGCTACATAATATTGTATCTAGTCTAATAATAGGTTCATAGGTAGTTACTAGGCTATCGGCCTAAGGGCCTAAGTAAGCCTAGCCAGCAAGTTTCCCTGGCTTATGCCACCCAAGAAAGTTATTTTCCTGTGCCACTGTCTAGCAGAGCCAGAGAAGTGATTCCCATGGTATATTTTCCTATCTCCCATCCACTCAAAGATTTTTCTTGAAAAGTGCTAATGAGGAACTTTGCTTGACATAGATGGGTAGCTTGTTTCAGAGTATGAGAAGTCTCTGGGACAGGAATCTATCTCTCCAGCATGTCCTGTTTATTGTGGTGACAAGGTTTAGGTCCCTAGAGCGTGAAGCTCAGAGGGATTGGGATTTCTTTAGGTGTAGCATGTCCAACAGCTCTGAGTTTGACATAGCTTTATATGTTAGGCAGAAATCACCTCGGAGTAGGCGATATGCTAAGGAGTAAAGCTGGATTTTTTTTAGATAGCCAGTGTAGGGCATCTGTTTGAGGCCAGTAATCCTCTTTGTGAGGTACTTCTGCGGCCTTTCCAGCTGCTGCAAATGTTTTGTGAGGTACATTCCAAAAGGGACATTGTACTCTATAATGGGTCTAATGAGTGTCAAGAAAAGGGGAACAATGACCTCTTTTTTTCCTGGATGAGAACCCTTTTGTGATGAGGTGTGCCACGTAGAAGGACTTCCTGACTACTGTAGTGATGTGATTATCAAAGGAGAGACTACTGTCCACCTGGGTCCCAAGGTCTCATCACACATTCGGTGTTAAAGTAGACTACCACCTATGTGGTAGCTCGGTTCCACTTCATAACATCGAAATTTCATTTCATCGAAATTCAAATCATCGAGACCAAATCATCAAAAACTCATTTAGTCGAAAACTCATATCATCAAATCTCAAATCATTGAAAACTATAAAGCAACTAGAAATAACATCCCAGACACTGTTTACTACGTTTATGCAGGGGGGCAAGCCCCGCTGCACCCCATGGGGCTCCACACCCCCGTAATTAAATTACCAATTCAGTCGCACTACAGTGGGGTTTCCCCACTGTAGTGCGACCTGGAGTTGGTATATTTAATTACAGGGCGTGGGGCTCCATGGGGTGCAGGGGCTTGCCCCATAAACATAGTAAAACTTTGTGGAATGTTATTTCTAGTCGCTTTATAGTTTTCAATGATTTGAGATTCGATGATATGAGTTTTCGACTAAATGAGTTTTCGACGATTTGGTCTCGATGATTTGAATTTCAATGAAATGAAATTTCGATGATATGAAGTAGAACTGGTAGCTCACGGGCACAGTGTTTTTACCAAAGGGGATGACAATGCACTTTTTGGCATTGAGCTTGAGGCCATGGCTCTAACACCAGGTATCTGTCTCAGTGAGGCCCTTCTGTAGGATGTCCACATCATTTGGGGAATCGACTATGGCTCCTAGTTTGCAGTCATCTGCGAACTTCATTAGCCAGAGGCCTTCTGTGTTAGCTTGTACTTCAGAGAAGTAGATACCAAACAGGAGAGGTCCCAGGAATGAACCCTGTAATACTCCACTTGTCACTGGTTTGATGTCAGATTTGGAGTCTGCAACTTTTACAGTGTGGGTTCTGTCAGTGAGTCATTTGGCAACTCATCTTGTGACATAGGGATTTATACCTAGTTTAGTGAGTTTAGCTATAATTCCAGAAAGGGGGATGGTGTAAAAAGCCTTGGCGAGGTCAAGATAGGCTGTGTGAACCACCTTAGCCTCATCGACTGCCTCAGAGAAGTCGATTAGGTTCAGGATGCATGATCTGCCTTTTACAAACCCGAACTGGGTGGGGTCCAGAGTTTGGAGGTTACCAAATGTCTTTGTTTATGAGTTCCATGGCCTTGCAGACCAAGCTCATCAGGCTAATAGAACGATAGTTCCCGGGATCAGTGGTGGCTCCCCCTTTGTGGAGTAGGATAACTGTTGCTATGCACCATTCAGTGGGCACAAAGTCTGATGTGAGGCTATGACTGAACATGGTGCTTAGGTGGGGAGCCAGTTAATTCTGAAGTTCATGTAAAATGCAGCCTGGGATGTTGTCCAGTCCCATGGAAGCTGTGTTTTTGGCTTAAGAGAGTGCAGCTTTTACCTGTGTAGTTGTGATTACAGGGATTCTTCCTGTATAGATATGGGCCCTTTAGGGTGTGAGAGGGTGGTAAAGTTAGCATTGAACCTATCTGCCAGAATGCTGGCAATATCAGTTGGTTCTGTAATTTTCATGCCATTGTGCTGTAACTCAGAGCAGATCTGGGTGTTGCCATTGAGATTCTTGTCATAGCTATAGAATGCTTTGTGGTTGTCCTTGGAATCAGTGGCGATTTTATTTTCATAGCTAGCTTTGGAGGCTCTTATAAGGGATCTCAGCGTCTTACTGAGGCTGACCAGGGAGCTCCACCACTCATGGGATTTTACTCTCTTTTGCAACAGTTTCTTCCTTCTGTTGTACAGTTTGTTTATGACAGGGACCACCAGATTGGCTTCCTTATTTTGGAGGATAGCTTCTTGGTTCTGTTTGGGATAGCACGATCCATGCACTCATGTAAGTGCTTATAGAGTGCATTTGTGTAGGATTCAGCAGTCTTAACTGTATTGGCCATCTGCATGGGTGTCATGAAGTTCGCCATTTCTGTCTTAAGAAGCATGAAGTTGGCTATGGAGAAATTTTTTACCGTGGTTTCCTTGATGTGGGGTGGGGGCGGGATGTGGATATCTAGGGTGATTAGCTTATGGTTGGATCTGACCAACAAGGAGTTGACTTTGGGTGTGGAACACCAGTCACTCATGTTGGTAATGACTAGGTCTAGGATATTGTTGCCCTTGCTGGGGGTGTGGATAAGTTGATCCAGGGCACTGGAATTTAGGAATTCCAGAAAGCATTGAGTGAAGGAGTTGGTACATGAGTAGTTTTCCCAGTTAATGGTAGGGTAGTTGAAATCGCCCATTATCAGGGTGTTTGAACCCTAATATTTTCCAGTATATCAAGAAAAGAGGAGTGGGAATCCAGGGGCATGGTGGGGGATCTGTAGAAAGCTACAATTTGGATTGCAGTTTTGCCCAGAGTTAGTTGCACTTGGATAACCTCGGATGCATTATGCTGAGCAACTAGCCTGGAGGTGTGGATATCCTTAATGAATATGGGCACACCTCTGCCTTTGATGTTCCGGTCCAGGTTACGTGGCCGAAAAGTGTGGTATGAGTTATAGCCTGGTAGTGCAGGGGTGCTCTTTGGAGCCTTGAACCAGGTCTCAGTCACTGCACAGGTATCAATGTTCTCCATTTTAATGAGTGGCTTGAGTGAGTGCATTTTGAGATTTAGACTTCTAGCATTGAGTAGCATTACCCTCAGTTTTTGCTTGCCTGTTCCTGTTACATTTGAAACTTGTCTAAAAAAGGCACTATAGGGGCGGCAAGAGCCTTAGCCAGTATCCGGAATCCCATGGGCGACAAGTGCAGGCCATCTCTGGCAAAGCATCATGGTCTGTCGACCATGTCGTCCCAGGCAGACAGATACTGGATCCGCTTAGAATGACACCAGAAGCTTAGCCAATTGTTGAAGTCAATCATTTTGTACTTGTACTGCGGTATCATTGTGGGCGATGGCAGAATGCTACTCAGGGCTAGGGTCATACCTCCATGGGCTACAAGATCAGAGAGCTTCTCCATGTCTCTTTTCATGTAGTCCAGGGAGGCATGTCTCAGGTCATTCACACCAACATGGACAATGACAGAGTCATATTTGTACTTGTTGTGGAGTGGCCTGAGTGCATAGGTTATGTGGCAGATCCTGGCACCCGACAGGCAGCTGACAGTAACCTTCTCCTTGTTTAGCCTGGTGAGTGGGACATCAGTGTGCCTGACTATAGATTCACCTATGACTAGTGGGTTGGGTACGTTGTTTTGCCTAATATATTATATATGTTATAATATATATGTTTGCCCATAATATCTGAATAAGTGAGTGGGATTTTCATGACAGCATCAAGGAAACCTTTTCCTTCCTTCTGTGTTTTTTTTTCTTAAGTTTTGGATTTTTCTTGGTATATTGATTGATTTTCTTAATATATTTTATTTTTTATTTATTTTCCATTTGTTTACCAGGTTAGTCCGACTGGACACAAGATGACCGTTTTCAGTGGAGGCTGGGGGAGAAAAGCTCCAGATACATGGTAAACAATTATAAAAAATAATAAAAATAAATTATACAAACATAGCTATTTTGTACAAACAGCACAGAAAATATAAAAGGAGTAAAATCAGAGTTTTACAATTGATGCAGCATACACAGTGGTTAGAATATTGAGAAACAATTAAACAAGATAAATATACAACAGATATACAACTGCATGAACATAAATTCAGAAAGAAGTTTTCATAGACAAACAGGGTCAAACTAGAAAGTATAAGTATATTGATATGATTTATATTGCATTTATCTTGTTTTAATGATGGCATGTGTGTATTATTGTACGTGTCATATGTGCACAAATATTTGTATTAATCTATGTATTTACAGTATATTGACAAAGTACTGGGTCACATCAGAGGCTTGGGAGGTCATTGTTAAGAAACTGAGAACTGTTGTAAAGCTTGGCATTGAATACCATAAGTTCAGGTTATGCTACAAGAGAATAACTATGTAAAGATAACCATGTCAGCAGCCAGAACGCATTATAAACTGAATGTTTTACTGTACACATTAAGAAATAGATAGATTGGTCCAAACTCTGGACTGATGGTGTGTGCTTTTTTTTTTTATTCCTGGGGAAATGCTATTCAGAAGTGAAGAGACATATAAGGGAACAGTTTTAGTGGCACACCAGGCTGTGATTTTTTTTATGTCTATTGTCATGCAAAGTTGACTAAATAGCTGAATCTAGTAAAGCTAGAAATGTGAGACTGTAGCCCACTGAAGGAGGGGAGATGGGAGGAGTAACTTGGCCAGGAATTGAAACTTGCAAAACTGCTCCTTGTGAAAAGTCTTTTTTATCTCAGTAATTTTTGACACTTTTGCAAGTTTCTTTCAGAGAATGAGTAGTACATCAATAAGAACAACATTTGTAAAACTCAGCACATACCAGTCAATGACACATGAGCTGCAGACTCTCAAACTTGGCAGTTTTTTCAGGTGGTCCATTCTAAGTGAATGGAAGTCTAGTCTGACAACAAATGGTAGGGCTATTTGTTCTCACAGTCTGTGCATTGAGACAGATTTAACTTTCCAAAGGAATCACAATGTCTGCTCCCATGAGGGCAGACAAGAGTAAAAAAAAATAAAATTAGGAAAGAGCACTTATTTTGCTGCAAGCAGCTTTAGGAAGTGCAGTAAATCATGGCAAGATAAAAAATATATGTTTTTTCATTGTTTGCCTGTAGTGGTCCTTTAAAGTTCCAGTTTTTGTGTTTTTTGAGCATAGCTCCTCCCCTTTCTAGTTGGCTGCACACCTTTCCATTGGCCCCATCCATTCTGCTGTCTCCTGCAGCCCCCCTTTGATTTGAAGTCACCAGCCACCACTGGGTTAGGCTGCGTTTGAAAAGGGTACTTAATGGTAATGCTAGTTATGTTTTAGCCTGTTTAGAAGACAGCTTGGCATGCTGTCTGGTCCAATAGAGGCTGTGTGTTTTGCCTTGGACAAGGCTTTAATGGCCTGCTCTTCAAATATGTATGGTGGGGGGGAGTTTGGGTCAAGGTTTGTGATAAGTTTGGAGGGGATAAGGGAGTAAAAGTTTTGCCAAACCTATCCGCTAGCAGGTTTGCTATTTCTGTGAGGTCAGTGTGTGTGATACCGTTATTCACTAGTTCAGCACATACTCGAGTCCTACATTTTCGGCTATGTACATAACTGTAAAAGGCTTTATGGTTATCCTTGCCTATGCTTGCTAAGTTTTTCCTCAAAGATGCTCTTAGAGGATTTGACCTGTTGTCTTATTTGCCTGTTGAGGCTGAGAAGGGTGCTTTTTTATAGTTGGGGCCTCTCCTTTGTTTTCTTGGACAGCAACTTTATTTTGCATTTGTTGTAAACTTTGTTGATGCTGGATGCCCACCATGGCCACTTGTTTTTATGTAGGACTCTAGTTTTAATTCTTTCTGCTTCAGCCAAGTCAATACACTTATGCAAGTCATTGTACAGGCCTTTAGTGTAAGCTTTGATGTAGTTACCACTTCCAGCTGGGGGTGGGGCTTGGAATGCATTTATTCCTTCCCCTAGGAGGGTAGAGTTTGTCTTGGTGAGGTTTTTTAGTCTGACTTCGCCCTTTGTGAGTTCTGATGTTAGTGCCAGCTCGAAGGTGACTGATTTGTGATCAGATTAAACTAATGAGGGTCTGACAGTTGCGGCAGTGCATCTGTTTATCATGTTGGTGAGAATCAGATCCAGAATGTTTGTTCCCCTTGTTAGGGTATGAACAATTTGTTCCAGGGCATTTGAGTTAACAAATTCAAGGAACTTTTGCACTAGTGAGTTAGGGCCCAGGAATATTTGGATTGACTTCAGTTTGGTCAAGTAGGCTTCATGCGCATCATGACCCATGGAAGGGGATCTATAACTGGCTATGACTTGAATGGGTGGAGTCATACCCCCATAACCTGAACTTGGAGTAACTCCATGGAGTTGTCCACACTAACTAGACGGGAGGTGAATTCATCTCTAATTTAGATAAAAACACTGCCTCCTGTGGTTCTCACACATTCATTTTGTCATCTGAAGGTATGGAAGGCATTGTAGCCTTGTAAGGCCGAGGTACTGTCTGAGGTCTTGAACCAGGCTTCTATGACAGCACAGTCAGTGCTTCCAGGGTGTGCAGTTTATGGTTTAAGCTCCTAGCATTTAGCAGCATTACTCTTATTTTGTTATGATTGGCAAATTTCATATCGGTAAGTTTGTTTTCAAGACCTTGCCTAAAAAAAAGCACTATGGGGAGGCAGGAGCTTTTGCCTAGTGGTGCCAGGTGCAAGGCATCTCTAGCAAAGCAGCAAGGTTTATCAACTATTACTTCTCAGGCTGACAGAAACTGGATCGCCTTTGAATGACATCAAAAACTAAACCAATTATTGAAGTGAATCATTTTTGTTTATACTGTGGCATCATTCTAGGTGAGGGTAGTATGCTGCTCAAGGCTAGGGACATATATGCCTGGGAATATGTACTCAAGAGCTCAATCATGTCTCTCTTCATATAGTCCAGTGAGGTGCATCTCAGGTCATTCCCATCAATATGAACTATGACCGAGTCATAATGGTACTTTGCTGCTGAGAGACCTGAGTGCATGTGTGATCTGATGAATCCTGGCACAGGACAGGCAACTGACAGTGACTTTCTCCTTGTCCTACCTGGTGAGTGGGACATCCGTGTGTCTCACTATGGAGTCTTCAATGACAAGAAAAGCTGTTTTTTTGAGTGTTATGCCTTATGGGGTTGGTAGGTGAGACACTGGTGTTACTATGTGTTATGGGCGATATGGGAACTGTGTTAGCTGTAGCAGTCTTGTGTTTTGGAGGTCTCTGGTGTTTCGGCAAGTTTTTTGAGAGAACCTGCACATATGGTGATTTTTGTGTTTGGTGCATACTATGTGTATAAGTAGTGGTACTATGTGCATGAGTGGTGGTAGTGGGTTGACACTCTTTTCAGTGTTATTGTTTCGAGTGCAAGAGAGCAGGGATTCAAGATTCTTGGTGTAGAATCATCTCTCGCACTCTGTACTAGAGTGAGTTATTAATAGAGGGTTGTCAGTCTACATGAGGCAATTGCTACCCTACCCCAAGTGACCCAAGTCAACAAGGTTGGCAAGAGAAACAAGGGTAGTCCAACTGTCCATAATGCTAGGTTGAAGAACTGTTATCACAAAGGGGGGGGGTCTTTTCAGGACTATTCAAGTAGGTGCTCAGTGGATGGATATTTCTGCTGTTTTTTTTTGTTGGTGGTTTAATAGGTCACAGCTCACTAGCAGTATTTCTTAGACCAGAGACGCACTGAGGACTACACTAATGTGCTAAGCTGTATCTAAGGGAAAAATTGTCAAATTTATCTGTCCTGCTATGGTGCACAATTGCGTGGAAGTGAGCAGTGCTAAGCAAGCAGAAACCTGCTCAAATGCAGGGCTTAAATACCAGAAGCTAAAAAACTGACCAATGAGGATGCTTACTCCAAGCCCTAGACCAACCGCCCTTCACCAGACAGGTTCCAATCAGCACACTTCTCTCACTAGAGTAGAGAAAGGCCCTTTCCAATCAAAGATGGTCTGGAAAATGTGCTCAGAACAGCCACTTCATACAGGCCCAGATGCAGCAAACCTGTATCTAGACTATGCTACAGCTACTAACTACCCTAGTTTTGGTGGGAAACACTACAGAATGTTTAACACAGTAGAAAAATAGCAGTGAGAAACTAAAAAAAAAAATTAAACAGCAGAAAAAACAGAAAGGAGACTCTAAAGGATGTTTTAAACAGCAAACAAATCAATTATTTTAACACTGCTTGGCTGTTAAACCAGAACAAGCAGAACAGATTGCTTTGCAACAGTGAAAGGTACCAGCAAATACTTAACAGTGAAAATAGCAAAAAGAGCTTTGCAAACACAGAGAACCACAATAAAATATGATTTAACAGGCACAGTAAGGCAGGCAATTGCAGTACAACAGTGTTTAATACACATTCAACCCAGCTACTGCACAGGCAGAGACCAAAGATGGAGGTCTCTCAAACTATATTAACAACAGAAACCTCAAGAATAGTCAAACAGGACAATGCACCTGAGCTTTCCCATGTCCAGATTTCCATAGGCAAATTTCCATGTGATATGATATGACATATCATATCATATATCTTTGCGAGCTATTGGTCACCCTGTATGACCAAAGAAATCCATAGCTCATACTTGGACTTTTGGAGTCCATCACCATTCAACCCAATACCATATTCATGGGTGACTTCAACCGCACCATTATAAACTGGGATACTTACAGAGGAGAATGCTGTACCTCCACTAGAGTAGCATGCTTTGGTAAGGTCAGACAACAAAGCTGTATCCTTCATAATAAAAATCATTTCTTTGACCCCGGCTAACTCTATAACATTTAGGAACTATTCTAAGGCAAACTTCCTAATATTAAGTGATAACCTGCCAAAATTTCAAGCTCACCCAAATTCTGAGATTTCAAATGCCTATGCAACATTGTTCACAGAAACCCTGCACAATCATGTAAATAAATGCATAGAAACAGCTGTGCCTACCAGAAATAAGTCCAGGACTAACTCAAAAAACAAACATCCTGACAAAATCCAAACATAAACAAGGTGTACAACAAAAGGAAAAATAGTCCTAGCCAAGATTAGAAACTGTTATACCCAGCATGATAAAAACAGTCTCAGTCAATCTAAATAACAACTAAGAGGACAAATTAAATCTACTAAAGACAAATTTGAGGTAAAAATAGCCTCCCAGCAAAGGATAATGACCACTAGGTTTTCTTTAGCCATGTTCAAAAGCTTGAAGGCAGCACACAGCAGTGTGCAGAACTGATTGTAAATGGGGCTACTTACACTGAGCTGGAAGATAAAGCAAATTTGTTGGCTGACAAATTAATTTCTAATTTTTACCCCCTCTCTCCCCCAGCTGACCCCCCAGAAATATCATCAAACAACCCCCAGCTATCAGTAGGAAGCAAGTCCTAGATGTGCTTTCTAGAGTCAAAAATACTGCATCGATGGGACTCGATAACATCTTAGGATGCCTTCTAAATAGCCTGAAACATGACTTATCTAGACCACTGGCATCACTGTTTAACCATAGCCTCCAGAATGGCTTTGTGCCATGCAAATGGAGAATGGCAATGGTCATCCCTCTGTACAAGAGCAGGCCATCAACAGTCTCTGGGAACTACAGACCCATAAGTCTGATTAGTCTCCTATGTAAAGCTATGAAAATAATTATCATGGAAATGATTCATAATCAATTAATAGAAAACCTTCAAACACTGGATCCAGCCCAGTTTAATTTTGTCAAAGGCAGATCATGCCTACTCAGTCTGGTGGACTTCTCTGAGAAGGTCACCAAGGGAATAGATAAGGGCAAAATGGTGCATAGTGCCTATCTTGACCTGGCTAAGATATTTGATACAATACCGCTAACAGGCATTGTGAAAAACTTATGGATATAGCCATAAACCCCTATGTTATGCACTGGATAGCTAACTGGCTCTCAAATGGGACCTAGGAAATTAGGATAGGGGAGACTATCTCCAGAAAGAGTTCTTTCACTAGCAGAGACCCTCAGGTCACTGTGCTGGGTCCTCTCCTTTTTGGCATCTACGTCTTGGAAGTCAAGGCCAATGCAAAGTGCTTGTAGCTGACCAAGTTTGCAGATGATTGCAAAATAGGTGCGGTCATAGAATCTCCTCAAGAGAGTAACATCCTACAGGAAGGGCTAACACAGACAAATAACTGGTGGCAAATGCATGGCTCAAAACTCAGTGCCAAAGAAATGGATAACAGTAACATTTAGGAAGTCAGCCATCCAAGTTTCACTTAAATTGGTGTAGGGAGAAACTCTACTTCACATGGATGGGAAGCCAGTTCCAGAGAAGGGGTAGGGTCTGACAATGCCTTGTTTGCCAGGCATAAATCTCCCCTCAGTAGCCTGCAGGAGGCAGAATATAGGGATAGGGCTTTGAGGTGGTCTGCATAGGACACATTACTTAAGCTTTGTATTCTTTTAATGGGGTACCTCTGTGGACATTCCATTTGTTAGATGTGCGTAATTAGATACATACCAAAGGTAACAATTTACTCAAGGGAGGTCTGATAAATGCTGAATATAGTGGAACAATGACCTCTTTGGACCCAGATGCCACATTTCTGTTTACAAGTTGTACAGCATGGAATGATTTCCTCACTACTGTAGATAAGTGATGGTTAAAGGCCAGATTACTGTCTATGTGTGTCCTCAAGTCCCTGACTACTGAATCAACTCTAGAGGTGTGTTGTTAATATGACAGCTAACAGGGGTGGATGACTTCCTGAAGGATACTATTAGGTACTTTTTTGCACTTAGTTTTAGTCTGTGGCTCTGACACAAGTTATTTGGCTGTGTTAGCTCTTCCTGGAAAACATTTGTGTCAGTGGGTGATACTATGACTGCCATTAATTTGCAATCATCTACAAATTTAGTCATCTAGAGTCTCTTGACACTAACCTTGACTTCAGCGAAGTAAATGCCAAAAAGGAGCGGTCTGAGGACCATTTCCTGAGGGACTTCATTTGTGATTGGCCTTTTTGTAGAGGTGAACTCCCCAATTTTAAATTCCTGGGTCCTGTCTGTGAACCAACTGGCTATCCACCAGTTGACATAAGGGTTTATATCTAACCTCTTGAGTTTGTCAACAATACTTGAGTGGGATATTGTGTCAAAAACCATGGCCAGGTCAAGGTAGGCCATGTGAACTGCTTTGTCCTTGTCCATCAAAGAAGCCCATGAGGTTGAGTAGGCATGACCTGTCTTTGATGAAACCAAATTGGGTTGAGTCCGTTGTCTGGAGGTTTCCTATAATATTATTGATAATTTCTATGACAATTCTTTCCATGGATTTGCATATGAGACTAGTGAGACTTACGGGTCTGTAGTTTCCAAGCTCTGTAAATGGCTCACCTTTGTGCAGAGGGATGACTGTTGCTGTTCTCCGTTCACGAGGCATAACGCCTGTTTGTAGGCAAGAGTTAAATAACACTTTCAGAGGGCCTGATATGTCAAGTTTCATGCTTTTAAGAAATAATAAACCATATAGCTGAATGTACAAGATATTTAAGGGGAAGAACTACCCAGAAACGTGTAGTTTGCAAACTTATGAATTTTTTCAGCACTTTTGTTTCTGCCTGGGATAGTCTCTTGAAAATCACTTAGGCTAGCCTCGTGCTCATTAATTCTTTTTTTTAAGAAGGTTTAGCAGTAAACATATGTTATTCATTCTTATAATCCATTTTTGCAAAATGATTATTTCCTGCTTTCTCTTTGCAAGTTTATATTTCTCTGCATATTTAACTGTTTGCTGTAGTGCGTAACTCATTGTTTCATAACTAAAGCTTTTTTAATTTATTAATTTAAAAACGCTTATGGATAATCATTTTTTTATTTATGTATTAAATGGTAAGAGGGTATTTATTGCTAAATGTTGACAAACTGCTAGCATCCATCATTAGACTCATTAGCTTATTATCAAGAGTTGAACAGTAGCTGGAAGCTCTCCAGTTAGGTAACTTAGATGGTGACAGTTTATTATGTTAGACCAGAACAGAAGTATGTAGTTTTGAAGAATACTACCAACCTTTCTTAGGAATTAGTGTGTGTGTGTGTGTGTGTGTGTGTGTGTGTGTGTGTGTGTGTGTGTGTGTGTGTGTGTGTGTCTATGTGTGTGTTTGTATGTTATAGTTTGTCTCAAATTATAGTTATTATGGGTAGGTGAGAGGTAGAAAACACTGAAACCTAGAGAGAGTGGTAAGATAGGGGTCTGAGGAGCTATGCCACAAACTCTGGTAAGTGGAGTGTTCAGTTTGATACATATTCTCAAGTGTGGATGGTGTAAACCCATACCTGTAGCAACAATAAATATTTTCTGCATGTTGCTGAGGTTAAGCTGCCCTTAATGAGTTGTTTAGTGACTTATATTTATGTGCCTGCTTCATACTGTAATCTGTTTACTAACAGTTGTTTGACTTGAGAGACCACACCCCTGGTGGTAATTATATTTTAGATTTAGATAATTTAGTTAGGGCAGTACAGCAGATCCAAGGACAGTAGTGGGAATCCATTTTTTACTCACATATCCCTCAGCAAATAATCCTTAATATCTTGAGACAGAAATGGTAAAACAAAGATATGCAAAAAAATCTTCCAAGGCGAAGCTTCTTTTAAGTACTTTCTTCTATAAATTGCAAATTATCTGATGTATTAGAAGAGTTTGGGTTTATGCTGCAAACCTTGGATTCATTTCAAAAGAAAATTGACAGTATGATTACTGTATCAAGTGAAAGTTGATGGTGGTACTCTGGCCTAACTGAAAAGTGCACGACTTCCAGTTGCATTATGGGAAGTTGTATCCTCAATACTCAGTAAATAAATACTCCAGTACTTCAAGGCAGCATAATCTCTGGGAAAAATAAATACTTATTTTCCAAACAAACTGAGTACTTCATTTACCAAACAAACAATGGCTAAGTCAGCTGGTCAAAGTGATATGCTTATGCTGTAAATGGTGATTTTAAGTGTCCATTATTAGTCTGATTTATCCAGGCGTAGAGACAATATTTACTTCCAAAGGTGACTTTGTTTTATTCTTAGCTAAATAAGCTTACCACTGATTTTGTTCCCGTGCATCTAAGGTTAGGAAGGCACACAGTAATGTACCATACAGGGATGTCAGCAACATACCAAACAACCTCTTAGCTCAGAAAATCTGGACAAGGGCAAAAATTATGGTGGAACAAAAGCTCAAAAATAAGGACAGACCTTAAATACTGCTGTTATAAACTTAGAAAGTTGCTAAAATAATAGGTTTTACATTGGCTTGCATTTTCTAAAGGATATGAAGTCTGAAATAAAAATATTTGTCATCATTTAGTGACTTCAATCATCAGTGATTTTCCAGAAAAGCAAAAATGTTATGAAGAACTGATCAAAAATAAGAAATAACACTCTGGACATTCTGTAAAAATCTGGACAGTTGAGAGCTATGGTCAGCAAACATAAAATATTATTTATGATGAGAATATTGCAGTAGCATATGATTACCCACATCTGATAACATAGCTGCTTAAATCAGTAACATGAGACATGGAAGAAGCTGTGGCTAGTTTTTGTGCCTTATGTTATGAAAACATTTGCCACAGAGTGCAGCTGAGGCTCTGTTAATGAGAACAGACATTGACTATTCTGTGCAACATTACCAAATATTTGTTAATACTGGTAGGCAGAAATCATTATCAGTTGCTCTCACTGTCATAGCCCAGAGGTCAGAAGGGGGTTATTTATGTATTTATATTTATTAAGTGGGATAGAACATTGATCCACATGTGCCTTTTTCAGACTCAGCCCTGCAATGTTGATTGGATAAGTGTCTTGTTCAGGTTCACACAGTAAGCAAATGAAGGCTGAGGGAATCAAACCTTGGACTACAGAAAGCAGCTTGTTATCATCTCTTAGTTTTACTACTGTGGTATAACTGCCAGGGTAGCTCACTGGCCATGGAAATGTAGGTTCTCACACATTCCAAGGTCCCTCGCATGTATGGCTCAAAGATGCTACTTTAGGCATCCCAATGGATATGCCCTTGGATCCCTGTAACCTGTGCTGGTTCCAGTTCAGTTTTTAGGAGTATTTCAGTTCTGTGAAGCTGCTGAAAAAAATGATCTTCAGCTCTTCATGTTTGTGGATAGTATTTATTTATTGATATTTGTTTTACCAGAGTAGTGCACTGATCAATATTGACCAATTTCAGGCTCAGCCTGGATGAAATACACAGCATTTCACAAACAAAAATACAGGAATGTAAACAATAACAGAGTAGTTCAGAGTAATTACATAGGAAAAAAAATATGTACAGTATATACGTTGTAGTAAACAAGCACAGTGCAAGCAGAGTATAATGTACAATATATACATAAGTTTCTAAAGAGAGTCAATTTTCAGTGAATCTCGAGAGAGGAGAATAAAACTGAAAAGAATATAGGTTAGATGTAATGTCCTGTGTTGAATCTGGAGCATTTGACTTGGATGAAGATGTGTTTTTTGAGTTGCATTCTAAATTTGGAATACGTGTTCATTGTCTTACTGTCACTAGGGAGACGCCACTGTTTGCCCAGGACCATATGGTTACTTGGTATGCAGATTTCACATATATACTTTACAGCAGCAAACAGGAATCAGGACCTTTCATTTAATTAATGCTTTACTCCAGGTTAATTAGTATTGTACTTAAATGGGTTGCACAGAGTTGCTCTCTAACAGCAACTTGCTGTCTTACTTGATTGCCAGATGGAGTGCCTTCGGTGCCAAGTTTGCACATTTTCTTTCACACTTATGGGCTTTTGTAAGGTGCATTTTTACTCACATATCCCAAAAGAAGTGGCAGGTGGTCTGGGAAGGCTCAAAATTACCCCATATGTATGTTTGTGTGTGTACATGTATGTGTGTTCATCTGTCTGGTGTGCATGCATGTGCGGACATCTGTCTGTCTGGTGTATGTGTGTCTGTGTGTGTGTGTGTGTGTGTGTGTGTGTGTGTGTGTGTGTGTGTGTGTGCACATCAGTCTAGTATACATGTATGTATGTATGAGTGTGTGTTCATGGTGTATGTGTGTGTGTGTGTGTGTGTGTGTGTGTGTGTGTCTACCTGCCTGTCAGTCTGGTGCACATGTTTTAGTGTTTGTGTGTGTGAGTGTGTGTATCTGTGTCTGTCTGTTTGGTGTATGCACAGACATATGTGAGTGTCTATATGTTTTTTCTGGTGTGTGTGTGTGTGTGTGTGTGTGTGTGTGTGTGTGTGTGTGTGTGTGTGTGTGTATGTGTGTGTGTGTGTGTGTGTGTGTGTGTGTGTGTATGCGCACAGCCTGGACTACACTGATATCTTGTCCAGTACTTGTCTAGTACTGACTTCTTGCCTTGTGGATACTTGGATAAACTGTAGATCCCACTTACCCTGAAATGGTTAAATATATAATGAAAATGAATCCATGTCATCCAGGTTTTACATTATATAGTTATGCTATTGCAAACAAATTCCATTTATACTGGCCTTTAACAAAATGGGAGTGGCTAAAATCAGAAGCTTGCAGTTATTTTATATATAGAAAATGTTCTCATCTGTTCCTATCAGCAGAGGTGAATCATGGTCAAATGGGGACCTAAGAAGGGTAAAACCAGTAAACGCAAACCACAGACGTATCCACTGCACCACCAAAATACCACTAATAAATACAGTTGATTTGTTGTTTGTGCATTTATTAGTGGTGTTGTGGTGGTGCAGTGGATACTTCTATGGTTTGCTTTTACTGCTTGTTCCTGTTTTCCAAGTTTGCTTTATGTGGGGACCTAAGAAGGGTAATGGATCAAAGCCCCCTTCACAGCCAGTCCCTCATCCCCCATAGCCATTCTAGTGTCCTTCTACTTGACTATCACTCCCCAGGTACTATAAACACTGCTCAAACCTGCTAGCATGCATACTTTGCTAAACAAAATAAAACAATGCAATCTCACAGTGAAAACAGACTTAGCACGAACAGCAGTAAATGCCCTTTAAACTCATTCTCATTGAAACTGCATTGAAACCCACAATCATAGAAAATGCATCTGGCCAGTGGTGGATTAAGTGCACCTTTGGGTGATTTTCAAATCATTGGCCCCTGCACACATTTTTAGGACCACACATAAATGCAAGTGTTCTTTCTTTCACCTTTTTGACTGTACTAAATTACATTCCCTGTGTAATAGATCACAACTTGTTAGGTTGTTTTAAATTTATAGTTTTGAACATTTTCCAGTAAGCAGTAAAACAAACTATATGGAACTATAATAACTAAACTAACCATTTTAGAATATTTCCACCATAAAGGCCAGTCAGACTGCTGTCAGTATAACCCACCAATATCAGTTAATAGGCACAACTTTCTGCCAAAGCAAAAGTCAAATAAATAATAAATAAAACTGTAACTATGTAGAGGATGTTGCTGGCAAGCAACTTTATATTTCAGTGTTTCATCTACAAATTCAGTGTCTGCTGCCCTTAAAGAATAAATTGCCTGTTACATTAAAAATTGGTGTGTGTCAGCACTCCGTCTACCTGGTGTGGGAAGAGAACCCACTGCCTTCTGCACCAAAAGCAAGTATGATACCTGTTTGTGAGATAAACACCTTAACTACACCACTGACATTGAAAAATACAACCAAAAACTCTAACTAACGTTAACAAAATATAATCGTCAGTGATTTACAAAAAAAATAAATAACATTAAAGGAGATCTGGCAGTTGATGTGGCGGTTTAAGCAACTTTTTTGCCAATAATTAAGCTCAGAATTTGAATCTGAGCAAAGTCACTTAACCAGTGCCCCTAACTGGGGCATTATACACACACACACACACACACACACACACACACACACACACACACACACACACACACACACACACACACACACACACACACACACACACTTTCTTATGCTAAGGGGTTGAGAGGCAATCTAAACGCACTCACTGGAATGGATCGCATCAGGCTTTGTATCTCCATGTTGCTCCAAATCCAGTTAGGCTTCACTGCTCTGTATCTCTCTGTTGCATTAAATCTGTTACTGCATGGATGTAATACTTAAAATCTCCCTCCGTTTCTGTTGGGGGTTGCATTACAGAAGTCCAGTGAGGCTTCTGTGGCTTGTTGTGACAGAATTCTGCAAGGTCCAAATACTAGTACTGAGTGAATGATGAGTGACAGAAGTCTCCTGCAAAGTTTGGTTTTATTTTTTACTTATGGTAGATGTTTTTAGCAAAGTTGAGCCTCCCCCAGCCAACGCAGGCCCTAATCAGCTGCCTAGGTCGCCTAGCACTGGATCTGGCTCTGGCTATCAGGTTTTAGATTTCTAATTAAAATTTACTTTTTCCTCATTGCCATACCACCTACTTCACTTTTTTTCTTGAAAACATAAGCACATTTACATCTTGACTTTAAATAATTTGACACATGGGCTTCTGTAGTAATGATAAGTTCATGATAGGTTCATAACAGCAACAACAATAACAGCGATAATAATATATGCTTCCTGTTTGCTGAAATAATTATGTTATAAACTATAGAAAGAAAAAGTAAAACTTGAAAAGTACATTTGTCTAATAAATATTAAGCTAACATAGGGAGGATTTGGGGTGACAGGGAAACGGGGAGAAGAAGTGGATTTATGTATCAAGCCTCAGTGCTGATGAGTAGTCTAGGCCCTGGTAGCATACCTATCCCCAGTGTCAGTAATGCTGGCATATAGTAAGACAGTGCTAGTCAAGTGATGACTTGAGAGGTGGCTCTGTGCCCCAGAGGATTCTATCTTTTTCACAGGGAGGACAGCATATAGAGGCATAGTACCAGCACCCAGGAGGCTGCAGAAAAAGGAGTACTCTGATTATTATCTAGTGAGAGCACTTGTGAGTTTTCAATTCATGATAACAGTTTTTTTAAAAGTTATTCAAGGTAAGTGCTTCCGTGAGAAAAGAAGTTAGTGACTAGGTTGACAGAGATGTTTACTGGGCTAGCATGAGGAATAGAGTTCTTGCAAAGTCTAGTGCTATATTATTATTATTACTACTATTACTGTTATTACTATTGTTACTATACACTTGCACATTATTAAACAGCCTCATGTCATGGAAGCATTTGTTTTCAAAGTATGCTAAACTAAATGCTTGCATTCTGAAGGCAGCACTGGGAAGTAGTACATAACGCCATAATGCAAGAACTCTCAGATTTATGTGTAAACACAGGACATGCATTAGTATTTCTCATCACTGGAATTCAAGATAATTTACTAAGGAAAACCTTCCAGCTAAGTGAAACAGGATTTTGTTGCATGTTATTTCTGAGTTCATGTCAACAAACTATAAATGGCCAATGAAGATGTGTACATACTACCGCATGACATACATTAGTATTTCACATCAGTGGAATTCGGAATTATTTATTTTGTTAGTGTTTCGGGTAAGTGACACTAAGTGACACAGGAGTTTGTTGAGTGTTATTTCTCAACTCGCATCAGCAAACTATATATGGGTAAAAATGTCAACAAACTACTACAGTTATTGGCTGCACTTTCTTAACTATCAAGATGAAATTCAAATCACAACGTTCCGTCTTCCCACCCACCATCCTTCCCTGGCAGTGCTCCATACCATAAATCATTAACTTAAACAATATCCTTAGTGCAGTCTAATTAAACTTTCAGGAAGCTGAAAACGTTTCTACACCGTAGCTTCTGCACTGAAAAGTTGCTCTACAGAGTAGCTTTTCTGTATGTCGTGAAGTAGGATTCTAAGGATCCTTGCCATGCTGACAGGCTGGAAACGTGTACTCCTGCTGATATTTTGTTATGTGGGATATTTGCTGATAGGTGCTGCTGTTTTCCACGTGCTTGAGCATGGTGAAGAAGGTAAAACTAAAACAGAAACCTATCGCCAGAAACTGGCATTTTTGAAAAATTATACCTGCCTAACTGAAGAAGCTGTTGAGAGATTTATTGAGGTAAGATCCTGATCAAATGTATTCAAGGTACTGAAATAAACCAGCTAATTTTTGCAGGAGACATTGCCACATAGTTACATTTTAACTGCACCAAATTTAATGACTCTTTCATATGTTTGGTATTTAATGAAACACCCGTGACAAAAATGTAAGATACATATAATTTAGTTTACTTCTTACTAATACTTACCCTAGAGAATGCATCTATGTTGTGGCATAAAACATTGATTTATAAAATACACCTCACAAAATACAGTTTCAAACTAATGGTGAATATTGGGTTCTCTGTGTCTGTTAATTTGAAACATTACAGATTCAAACTAATGCTGAAAATGTGCTTTGATGATCAAAAGTATTACAGAAGTTATTTAAAGGCAGGATATTAAAAATACAGAGATGTGTAACAAAACAAGACCAAATCATACAGGAAATAACATTCAGAACCGGAAGAGATTTTTGTGCATAGTAATAACTTCTGAAAACATTTCTGCCTTCACTCTGTAGACATTATAAAACAATAAATGTAAGTCAAATTTCAGCATGTCATAAGTGTCTTACTATAGCTATGCTAGAAGCTAAAATGTAATCATAAGACCTTCTATAGCACACTGCAACGTTGGTCCTAATCTACATTTTCTGGAATGAAACTATATTTACCTTTCTATACTTTGCTTGGTAGTTTTAATTAGGTTACTTTTGCTGCCTTGCCTTTGGAGTTCTTTTTTATGCCTAGAAATCTTACATTCTCTGCTGATTTGAGTACAGGCAGTAGCAGTATAATGGATGAGCTAGCTGAACGCATTTTATCAGATTTTTTTGTAAGCTGTTATTGTTAGCTGGATATGCCTTCCTAATTGTTGAAGATAGTGGGCATCGTGACATAGAGCCATGTGATCCAAGCTCAGATACAACCAGCACAAAATGCAGTGGAGTTAATCCCGTGCCATCTTAATGGTCAGTTGCCCAGTGGCCTCACAAGCATAGGGGCCCCATACTAATCTATGTATGTTGTGACTTGCTGTCAATAAATTAATAAATACCACACTATACTAAATTATAAACATTTGAAGAATTATGAATATTATGAAAATTATAAATATTAGAAAGAGATCATTCAAAACATTAATTATCCAATCGCAGCCTTCCTAAAATGTCAATTATGTGAATGCAGTGACAGCCTTTCTAAAAGTTGGTCTGTACGTGCATCACCTGTTCTTCCTACCACACAGAATGTAACATTTTGTTTGTTGCTACCTTGCTGTTTCCACAGTTGCACTTCAACAAGTAAGTGTCATCTAGATTGTGTGTGTGTGTGTGTGTGTGTGTGTGTGTGTGTGTGTGTGTGTGTGTGTGTGTGTGTAAAATGCCCTATTTTCATTTTTAATCCTGTGAGTGGTTGGATAGGTAGGGTCTCCAGTGTACTGCTTTGCTCAGGGGCCAACAATGCTGTTAAGACCACCCTGAGTTAATCTTGAGTTGATTCAGCCCCGTTCTGGAAACAGTTTTCAGATTTTCCCTTTATGGTAGAGGTCGATTTGGAAGTACACAAAATGAAATATTTTAATGTCAATGAAGAATGAGGATCATAAAGCACCAGCATATAATGCTGATATTTTTGTATCATTAGAGTCCATTCCAGAAGTTTCCATGGAGTTATGGGGGGATCTGAGGGGCACTGCAGGCTCAGATTGTCCTCTAAAATGGAAATTAAAACCATGTTGACCTCAATAGTTTACTCATGTCTTCTACTATCCTGCTATTGCATTTCCTTTTATGCCCAGATGCAGGTGAGCTACTATCATTGTGCAGTTGCTTATTATTAAATGGCAGAACACCAAAAGACTGGGAAAGAAAAAAAAAAGAAAGTGTCAATGGGAGAGACACAGCCAGAGAGCAAAGGACATGGAAAAAAAAGAGGACTGGAAGACAGACAGAGAGACAAAAACACAACACTGGAGATTGCAATGTGATCCAGTAGCAAGATTTCTTCCTCAGAACTCTACGGTCTGTGGTCCAGTACAGACATCAGTTAATGGTCTGCACAGAATTTACATTTTCTGTTTCTGTTTGCATGTTTTACTTTCTTTTTGGGGAGGGGAGTACTCTTGTTACTTCTCACAGAAACATACATACTGTATTTGGCCTTGGCCATAGCTAAAATTTATCGGAGTAACAAATGATAGCAGAATAGAGAAGCAAGGGAATGAGGCAGGAAACAGTGAGAGAAGAGGAAATTTATATATATATATATATATATATATATATATATATATATATATATATATATATATATATATACACACACACACACATATATATCTATGTGGGTCCACTTCGTAATGTCGAGATTTTGTTATTTCACCATCTCGAAGCTCTGAATACCGACACTCAGAACTTCGAGTTTGCGTAATCTCGAAAGAAAAAAAAAAACTAAAACAGCAAAACATCAGGATTCACGTTTTTGCAGTGGGGCAAGCCCCCCTGCACCCCCACACCCCCTGCAACTTAAATATACCAACTCCGATATCACACAACAGTAAACTTCCCATTCTGCACTGTAAGGCAATCTCCACTGACAGTTTTCAAGATTCCGCAATTTCAAATTTCTGAGCACTTCGAGATTGTGAAATCTCAACATTACGAAGTGGACCTATATATATATATATATATATGTATGGGATCCGGACACATGCTCGACTAGCATATGTCTGAATCACAAAACATCGAACACACATACAATAAAGCGCTTAACATCGACAAGTGCTTCCATGTATGTGTGCCTGTTTCCTAGATAAGACTACAGTGCAGGTAAGGGAAAATTCCCTTTTCCCCACTGTAGTGCGATCTCGGAGTGAGAATAATGAAGTAGGGAGGGTGTGGCGGGTGCAGGGGGGGGCCCCCCTGCAGAAACGTAGATTTTTTTTTTTGAACTACACATACACGGAAGCGCTTTTCGATGTTAAGCGCATTCGTGTATATGTGTTCGATGTTTTGTGATTCGGACATATGCTAGTCGAGCATGTGTCCTAGACCCATATATATATATATATATATATATATATATATATATATATATATATATATATATATATATATACACACACACATAGATATATATTTATATATCTATGATATAAAAGAATGATAGTTTATCATTATTAAGTTAGTAAGTTCCATTATTATTGGGGACTGTTACCTCCCTTATCCTGCCTCTTTTAAAACTAGACAGGGTCAATGGTTATGGGGGGCATTAACTCCCCTTATTAATGGCACTTACAATCCAATGATGTCTAAATATAATAAAAAACAATGATATGTAGGTATTAAAAAATATAGGAATATGCCGGGATTAAGTAACTTTGCTGGAACATTAAGGGATTATGGTGCACATCAATTGTAGTGGGTGGTATAACACACTTTAAGAATTGTCTATAATTCTAATTTCATAAAATATAAGAAATAGTAAATGGAAATGCACTGATTTTTCATTGTTATTTATCTCTGACATTGTAAGTCATAGTTCTGAGCTTGTGAGTGATATAACTCGCATAAGAGCCTGTTTTCTATAAGCAGGCAATACCAAAGTCTTTCCACTCTCCTACCTCTTTAGAAAGCTCTCATTAATCACAACCTTTAATTCCACAGTGCAGATGCTTCTGTAATAATCACAAGACCCCCTCAACTTTCTGCCTGTACATAGCACAGCCGATGTACTCTTGTATATGTTGCTTCTATATGTTTTCTACATTTGTAAATATTTCTACAATTCTACTTCATTTTACACATTTGTAATTTTTTGTCAGACTGTTTTTTGTGAGGCAGTATGTCTGCTTGTTGTATTATATCATAGTCTGTATCTTGCTATGGCATGGGGTGTCTGTATCAGTATCGTGAAAATTTACTTTGTTGAATGCCTGTTCATTGACCCTATTCATTGAACCGTTTAATCAGTGAAACATATTCCCAGGGAAAGAAGGTAAGTGACCATTGTTACACATTTGCTTTTTCCCCAATGTAGTGCGATCTCAGAGCTGGTATATATAATTGGGGTGCAGCCCCCCACATTAGGGTGTGTGTGTGTGGTGAAACCCCCCTACATTATTTTGTTTAGAATGGTGTAATCTTTCTTACGATTACCCTGGTGGACAAGTAGCTTCTTTCCCCAGGAAACTGTTTTGCTGATTTAACAGTTCAATGAAAAGGGGTCAATGAATAGGCATTTGATAAAGTAAGTTTTCGCTAAACTGGTATAGACCCAGCATGGGCCATAGCTGAACTGGGTTACCTGCGCAGCCCACTTTTCTGGATGACGAATGATAAATTCATAAATGAATAAAATTCTGATTAACATGATTTGGTGGGAGTGGATCATGCTATACAGACATATATGTTTATTTTGGCACCATGATCATTATTTTTCCTTCATCTTTCCAAATGTTGTGATGCATTTCTCCATATTATGACTGCAAATTCTGATGCATGGAATATAATTCAGTCAAGTGCTTTAAACCAAAAATATCTAGAAGATAGCTCTCTGCCAGTTTACTGTGTAGTAACTCCACTGCTTAAAATCACACATTAGTATTATGGAAGAAAATTTATCTCTACCCCTGCAATGAAGACTTAGTAGGCAAATACAAAACATACTCTGTTGAATACAAAGAGAAAATAAGTCATGTTATTATCTTTCCATTTAAATAAATTATTCCATTGGGCTTTACCTTGTTTGTAACTATTCCAGCTTGTGTAAGACGGACAACCCTGAGTATTTTGGTTCTTGGTTTCATAATTCTGTGGGTGTGCTCTGTTGTTGGTTATTTGTGTTCCTTACCTTGAAAACAGATGTTAGGTATCTATTTTCTTATAAAACAGAACATGTTCAGCTTTAATCACAGCATTTCTCTGTAACAGCATTATTGTTCATAGGTCCAGAGGTGTTTACTAGGCTAATGGCCACAACAGCCTTTTTAAGCCTAGCCATGCATCCCAAATCTCTGACAAGTTCTGATACCCTTGATAAGTGTAAGCAGGGGTTTGGGAGAAGAACCATTTACAGGTTACCTGTGTCCATTAGAGACATAGGTGCCAAACCAGGGATGAATTTCTGGTTTCCCATCCAACTGTCCAAGTTGCACTTGAATTGGATTAGGAAGGAACAGTGCTTCACATGGATGGGGAGCCTGTTCCATAGATGTGGCAGTCTGCAGGATACATACCTATCTCTCCAGCAGGACCTATTTATATCACAGGCAAGGTTTAAGTCTTTAAAATGGGTAATTCTGGTGCTGCTTGTTTTGTGGATATGCAGGAGGTCCAGAATGGGGTCTGACAATGCCAGCCATAGATCTCCCCTCAAAAGCCTGTAGGAGACAGAATACAGAGATAGGACCTTGAGGCAGTCTGCATAAGACAATTTACTTATGCCCTGTATTCTTTTAGTGAGGAACCTCTGTGGACCTTCCAATTGTTGGATATGCCTGGTTAGGTACATACCAAAGGGGGCATTGTACTCAATGATAGGTCTGATGAATGCCAAATAGCGTGGAACAATGACTTCCTTGGACTTAGATGCCATACCTTTGTTTATAAGTTGCGCAATATAGAATGAGTTCCTCACCACTGTAGACACATGATAGTCAAAAGCTAGATTATTATCTATGTGTATTCCTAAGTCCCTGACTATTAGGTGAACTCTAAGGGGTGTGTTGTATGATAGTTACCAGGGATGGATGACTTCCCAAAGGATACTATAATGCATTACTTGGCATTTAGTTTTAGTCCATGGCTCTGACACCAGTTGTTTGTCTGTGTCAGCTCCTCTTTGAGAACATTTGTGTCAGTGTGAGATTCAATGACAGCTCCTAATTTGCAATCATCTGCAAATTTAGACAGCCAGAGACCACTGACATTGGCCTTGACTTCTGAGAAGTAAATGCCAAAAAGAAGCGGTCCAAGGACTGATCCCTGAGGGACTCCACTTGTGACTAGTCTCTTTGTAGAGGTGGACTCCCCAATTCTAACTTCCTGTGTCCTGTCTGTGAGCCAGTTGGCTATCCACCAGTTGACATATGTGATTGTACCTAACCTCTTGAGTTTATCAACAATGCTTGAGTGGAATATTGTGTCAAATGCCTTGGCCAGGTCAAGGTAGGCAGTGTGAACAATGTTGCCATCATCCATTGCTTTGGTGATCTTCTCAAAGAAGTCCACCAGGTTGAGTAGGCATGATCTGCCCTTGACAAAACCAAACTGTGTTGGGTCCAATGTCTGGAGGCTTACTATATCTCCATTGATCATCTACATTATTATTCTTTCCATACATATAAGAATAGTGAGACTTATGGGTCTGTAGTTTCCAGGGTCTGCAGATGGCCCACCTTTGTACAGAGGGATGACTGTTGCCTTTCTCCATTCATGAGACATGAAACCTGTTTGGAGGCTGCAGTTAAATAGCAATTCCAGAGGTCCTGATAGGTCATGTTTCATGCTATTTAGACGACATCCTGGGATATTGTCTGGGCCCATTGTAAGGACCTGTTCCCTAGTGATAGTAGGGGGAATTATATTTGATGATATTTCCTGAGGGAAGGTTGAGGGGGAGATAGTGGTATAGTTGGAGCTGAATTTATCCTCCAGGAGGTTTGCATAATCTTTTGGCTCAGTATAGTTAGCTCCATTAATAATGAGCTCTGCACACAATCGTGTATTGCCTTTGAGGTTGCGGACATAACTAAAGAATGCTTTGTGGTTATCCTTGGCCTGGGAGGTCAAACCTACCTCAAATTTGGCTTTGGTAGACTTTATTTGTCCTCTGAGTTGTTTGTTTAGTTTGACGAGAGTGCTTTTGTCTTGCTGGGTGATGCACCTCCTAATTTTGCCATGATTTTCTTCCTTCAGTTATACAGCCTATTGATTTTGTGATTTCACCAGGGTGGCTTGTTTTTTGAGTTAGTTCTATACTTCTTCCTGGTGGGTACAGCTGCCTCTATGCAGCTATTAACACGCTTGTACAAGTTTTCTTTGAACAGTTCTGCATAGGCAGCAGTGTTCTCAGGGTTTATAGGGGCTTGAAATTTTGCCAGGTTCTCACTTAATAGCAGAAGGTTAGCCTTAGAATAGTTCCTGAATATTCCAAGTTTAGCTGGGGGTCCAGATGTTATTTTTACTTCAGAGGAGACCATTTTGTGGTCTGACCTTACCAGGGAAGGCATTACAGTATGGGGTATGCAGCACTCTCCCATATTAGTGAGAACCAGATCCAGTATGGTTGCAGCACTGGTTGCTGTATTGACTATCTGGTCCAGGGAGTTTGTATTTACAAAATCCAGACATCCCTGTGCATGTATGTTTGGAACTGTATAGGATTCTCAGTTAATAGTGGGGTAATTAAAGTCACCCATGAATATAGTATTGGGTTGGATGGTTAGTGTTTCTAATAAGATTAAATTCATTGTACGGGTTTCCTGGGTCATAGAGGGGGACCTATAGCTTGCAAGGAAGTGGTATTGGATTTTGCCTATGGTGATTTGAACATGGAGCAGCTAAAGTGCAATGTCCTGTTTGACCAGCCTTGAAGTATATTTATCTTTGATGTAAATAGAGATACCTCCACCTTTAGTCCCTGCCTGTGAAATAGCTGGCCTAAATGTGTGGAAGGCATTATAACTTAGTACTGTTGGTGTGCTCTCCATGGTTTTAAACCACTGATAAAATTAGTGCACTCTTGCTTTTCTGGTTACTGTATTGTTTTTTTTTTTTTCATTGAGGAGGGAGAGAAAAGTAAGTAATATGAAAGTCAGATGTTTCATGCATGCCAAGTATATATTCATATACTTTAAAAGGTAAGATACCATATTAGTTATCTGAGCTAAAGAAGAAAGCACAATTTCTCACCTTACATCACTTTAGAATATTCATGCAATGAAAATTTGATCAGAAGTGGCAGAGTTTCATTGTAGAAACATAAAACTGCATAATTTCCAAAGCACCATGAACCAGCAGCAGGATATACGACAACTCTAAAGAAGTTTAGCTTGAAATGCTCAGTAATGGTGATACCATCACCTTTCTTGTACCACAAGCAGAAGGTAGTCTCTAGGTAAGGAAGTTGTAGCTAACATTAGGGCAATGTAAAGTGTAAAAGCAAAATTAATGCTACTTGTGCCAAAGAATGGACCATTAATAAGCTGTAAGAGATGTATGAACCAAAAGGAATGACTGCTTTGGTGCAGAGGGTTATCATAGCATGTTATTATTAACTAAAAAAGAAAAACCGTGAGGGTGTTATGTTTAAATGTCTTGACTGTATCTACCGCATGTATGTATACCAGGAATTCAAGTTTTTAACCTAATTACAGAGAAAGGATTAGAGATGAGATTATGCATTATACCATTGGGCTGTGCATATTGTAGGCTGCTGTTGTTCAGTAGTATATGTGGACTAAACAATTTTTTTATGGAATGTAATACATTTGATCAAATTAGAGCAATCAGGGACCATTTTAATGGAAATGCATTAACAGAATGCATTAGACTTTGAGAAATCAATCATCATTTCTGATTAATGGGAATAGGGTAAATTACTCATCCCAGTGAAAAAAATAGTTGTATTTTGCTGTCGGAAATGAAAGCTTACTGGCAGACAAACTTCAAGCACTGAAATGCCACAAATCTTCTCTCATGTTTCTGCCACCTTTCTTTCTTAAATGTCCCAGGTAAATGATTTACATAAGTGTTAACCTTACTTGTGAAGAAATTGACACTGGCTTTACTAATTTGATATTTAGTTACTCACAAGCAAATGTAGTCAACCTGACTTTTTATCATGCTCATTGAAATAATATTGATTAATTTTGAAAACACTATTTATTTTCCCAGCATAAAAATATATATACATGCCTTGGCAACCATGTATTATTTACCTGAAAGTGATTTTTGTGTATGTTATTGCAATATAAAAGGTAATCTGTAATGTACAATTTACTTCAGTAAGTTGTTTTTCACCCAGGTAATAACATTTTTTTTAAACCTACATTCTATGTTAATGCTGTGAATCCTTTTAATCATCATTTTGGTTTATTTTTATATGACGTATTATTTCTCCGTGCTTCTAGTGATAGAATTTGTCAAATCTCCAAGTGCTCGGCACAGAGTATGTCAGTAGTTTATTGTGTAAAAAGATCATCCCATGTCAGAATGGCTTGGATAACTGTAACCTGTTTAAGTCTGGTAACTAGAGGTAGACAGCTGAACATAGTTCAATGGTTTTGATAAGTACATTTCATTAAGACTCAGCTGGCTCACAATTAACAAAACAAACAGTGTCAAACTAATTTTAGAAAGGCCAGGGTCCCCTATTCTGCCTTGGTACGGGTCACAGTCTTCAAACAATTTCTACATATCTCAATAATCAATAGGGTTGGCAAATCTTGGAAATAAGAAACTACTTAGATTTTTCTGGCAAAATCTTAGTTTGTTCCTTCCTTCAAGTTGTGGCCAGATCCCACTTAGTGAAATGTGATGCCAGTCCTGGTGCCGCAACATTTACTTGATGATTCCTGATTCAACATAATGTTTCTGCAAACTAGCCTGCTGATTCTGACATCTGCAGCTTTAAACAAGTCTCTGCTGTTAAATACCTTTGTCTCCTTATTTGTTACATCTTCTAACACAGATCTCCTTCACAGCAAGCAATGAATGGAGGTGAATGTTAAAGAATAAACAAGTTTATTGGTTCTGATGTCAGATACCCTAAAGAAGGAAGCTTTCATTCCCCAGCAAGAGAATTGTGTTCCATCTTTGCAGCCATCTGACAATCATCTGTCCTAGGCATGTGGTAAGCATCTGACTCTGCGTGACTGTTTAGCTTTTGTAGTACAACCAGAACCTGGTGCTGCCATCCTTCTTTGGCACCAGCACCACTGGGGATGCCCAGGGACTGCTGGATTTCTGGATCACTCCCAGTTCCAACATTTCCTGTATCTCCTCCCTTAGAGTCTGTCTGACTCACTCAGGCACCCTGTAAGGAGCCTGCTTGATAGGTCTTTGGGGTCCTGTATCCAAAGGGTGCTGCACCAGGTGGATGCACCCAGGTTTCGCAATGAACATGTCCCCAAACTCCTGTAACACTGCTTGGATTTCTCAAACCTAGGTAGGGATAGCCACTGGGACATTGCTACCCCTTCCAGTGAGGTGCCAGTCTAAGCCTCGCTGAGATCACTCACCAAATCTCCCTCAGACTCTTCCTGCCACCCACTGCAAATACTTAGCACAAGGGCCTCCCTATCATAGTAAGGCTTCATCATGTTAACAAGGTACAGTTTGTGCCCCTTCCTCTTGCCTAGCAGTTATATCTTGTAGTTATCATCACTGGCTTTCCTTACCACTTCAAACAGTCCCTCCCAAGCTGCCTGCAGCTTATTGTATCTGTCAGGAATGAACAACATAACCCACTGTCAACAGCATAATCTCATGCTTGAGCATTCTGGTCATACCAGACCTTTTTCTGCTGTTGGGATCCTGCCAGGTTCACCTGGGCTAAGCCCATGAGCTCCCTAAGCCGTTTAGGACATATGCCACAACAGACTCCTTGTGGGATTCACACTCACCCTCCCACTCATCACGAGTCAAATCCAAGGGCCTCTCACCCTGTGCCCATACAGTAATGTAAAGGGTGAAAAACCTGTGGATTTCTGGGGTACCTCTTTGTATGCAAACAGCAGATGGGGCAAATATTTGTCCCACTGTCTCATAAACTGGCCTGCATATGCCCTTAGCATGGTCTTTAGTGTAGAGTTTAACCTCTCCACAAGACCATTAGTCTGGGGGTGGTAGGAGGTGGTCTTTAGGTGCTTCACCACACAGTGCTCCCACAGACAAGTCTGGAGGTCTGACATAAAACTGGCACTTCTGTCAGTCAGTATTTCTCTCAGGAAACCTACCCAGCTGAAAATATCTAACAAAGCATTTGCCACCCACCTTCTCTGTCTTGATGGAGGGCAGAGCAACTGCTTCAGGGTATCTAGTAGCATAATCTACTACCCGTAGGAAATCTTTCTTTCCTGTGGAACTTGGAGTACTCAGAGGCCCCACAATATCCATCGCTACCCTCTGAAACTTCTCCTCAATTACAGGCAAAGGCATCAAAGGAGCTTTGACCACTGTCTCCTGCCTTGCCTACTTTTTGGCACTGCCCACAGGTCCTGCAGTACCTTGTTAGATCCCTTGCAATGCCAGGCCAATAAAGGTTCTGCAGAATACATCTCTTGGTATGCTTTAAGACCATATAACCTGCAAAAGGAATGTCTTGGGCTATGGCTAAAAGTGCAAGATGGTAGGGTCTAGGCACTATCAACTGCTGTATTATCTCACCCTCTAGGCCTCCCTCAGGGATCCACTGTCTATACAGTAATCTCTTTTCCTTGAGAATCAGGTGCCTCCTTAGCTATCTCCCTCAAGCCTCGTAATGTACAGTCTGAGCGCTGAGCCTGTCTAAACTCTACCTTTGTGATCCTTCCCAGCTCCCCTTCCACAGAAAGTGTGGTAGCTTCTGAGACCGGTGCCTCACTGTCAGCCTGGGTACTACCACTCAGCTCTCCCCTTGCAGTCAGTCTGTCTGAGGAAACATCAGTACCTGTCATCAGCTGTGTCTCATCTTCAGACTCACTGCTACAGGGTAGCTCCCCCCCTGAAATAGCCACATCATCAGCCCCGACTTCACGTGTGGGGTCTGTCTGGGTCTCCTCCATGCTACTGGACCTACATGACTGTCTCCAAGCCTGACTATGTGTAACTGCATACACACAAGGTACTGCCTTATCCAAATCATTTTATATTAAGACATCTGCAGGGATATTCTGAAATACCCCTACTCGCATGCTTCCTTTTCCACCCTCCCAGTCAAGGTGAACCTTGGCCAAAGGTATTTGGAATGGGATCCCTCCAAAAGCTCTGACTGGAGTGGACTGCCCAAGCAAGTACTGCTCTTCTTTAACCACTGCAGGCTTTACAATGACTATGTCAGAGGCAGTGTTTCTCTTGGCAGTGGCCTTTTTTCCACCCACCAAGATAGGATACAAACTCCGGTGATAGTTTGGTACCCCTGTTATCTCCAGGCAACTTGCCACTGGCATACTGTTGTTCCTTCTTGCTGACTCCCTCACCTTTTGTTCCCCACCTTGCTTCAGTGGACATTTATATGCTACATGGCCTCTCTGGTTACATTTAAAATATCTAAGCCTTGATCTTGACCATGTACCTGAACTAGTGGCTTCCCCTGTTACTAGTGGACTCTGTTGGGATGGTTTAGGCTGCCCACCATGGGTTCTCTTATATCCATGTGCAGCACTGGGTATCCCCTTCTTGTGAAGTGGTGCCCTGCTTGCTAAGTAGAGATCACCTTTTCTCCCCAGTTCATCTGCAGTTATACTCCCGGTCTGTCAACCAGATTCTCATGTCCTCAGGCAAAGTGCTAAGGGCTTGTTCACTCACTAAATAGTCTGCCAGCCTTTCAACAGTGGTGAACTGTGAACGGTGACACCCACTCACCCACCTATGAAATAAGTACTTATTTCAGCAATATAATCACACACACTTTCATCTGCTATATGTCTATGTTCACAAAACTGAAAGCTTTAGGTGTTAACTTATAACATTCCAATAAGCATTGTTTAAACTTGTCATAATTTAAACAATCAGTATCAGACAATTTAGAAACAGTGGTTACAGCTTTACCATGGAGGAAGGGGATCAAAATAGTACCCAGAGACCTTGGTCAACATCCTATTGTCTACATATTCTTTCAAATATTTGAAAAACAAACTATCAAAAGTATCACCTTCCTTATACCATGGAAGAAATGTACTGACCTTTGTTGCTTCTGGAATATAGTTGTTCCCTTCCCCATTACCTCCATGTTCCTGTCGATGAGTCAGCATGTCCCTCTCATGTTGAAGCTGCTTCTCATGTTCTTTGGCCTCCAAATACCTTAGTCTCTCATTTTCTTTGACCTCCAAATGACACAGTCTCTCTTCCAATTCTAATTCCATGTGTTTAGCCTCCAGTTCAAGTCTCTTTAACTCCAGACGGGTTTTAAATCCTATAAGGAAATTGTGAACTGTCTTGTTTCTGAGGGCTGCACATCCCCATCACCAGACTGGTTGTTCTCCTGGTTGCTGGTTCGTGCTGCAGCTGTGACTAGGGCTGAAATCGCTTCCTCTTTAGTCAGTTTGCCATGCACCAGTCCTTTGGATTTGCACAACTTAGCAAACTGGTTCACTGTCAGCATGCCATAATCTCCTGCTGATATCTATGCCTGCTTTCCCTGTCTAAACTAATCTACTGAAAATAAATAAAACTGCTGTGAAAAATGAAACTGTATGTTTACCTTGTGGCTGCTGAGAGTACACACACCTTCAGTGACAAAAAACTTACAGGCTATAGAAATTCAATTAATATCCATACCACTGCTCACCAATATGTGATGCCCCTCCTCTGGGCCAGTAATCAAGAAACCTCAGTCCTCACCTCTGACACAGGTGGGGAGCATTCACTTAGAAAGAAAATAGATACACACAGTATTTTCAGATGCAGGTGTCTTCAGCAAGCACAATTTCCCTTAAGAGCACACAGGGAGCACACTACAGTCCTGGACTTTCTCTCCATGCCAGGAATAAGACTCCACCTTTCTCTCTGCAGAAATAGGTTCATAGGTTCATAGGTTCATACTAGGCTATCTGCCCTAGGGCATTTATAAGCCTAGCCAGAATGTGTTTGGCTTTCGCCACCCATTTTAAATTAATTTTGCTATGCCCTTTTTCGAGGTTAGTATACTATGCCTCTGTCTAACAGTGACACAGAAGTGATACCCGGGTTAAACCTACGATCTCCCATCCACTCATCAAGATTCCTCTTGAAGAGAGTCAATGAGGGACTCTGCCTAACCTGGACTGGGATTTTATTCCAGAGTGAAGGGAGCCTCTGGGTTATGAATCTGTCCCTCCAGCATGTCCTATTTATTTCAGTGCTGAGGGTAGCTCGATGGGATTTGGATTTTCTGAGGTGCAGCATGTCCATTAATTCCGGGTTGGACATGGCTTTATACGTCAGGCTCAGATTGCCCCTGAACAGGCGGTATGCCACTGAGTAGAGCTGGAGTTTCTTTAACCGGGCAGCATATGGCATCTGTTTGAGCCCTTTGATCCTCTTGGTGAGGTACTTTTGGGGTCTTTCCAGTTGCTGCAGGTGTCTGGTAAGGTACATCCCAAAAGGGGCATTGTACTCAATTATGGGCCTGATGAGGGATGAGTAAAGAGGCACGATGACCTCCCCTGATCTAGATGTGAATCCCATCATGATTAGGTGGGCTATATAAAATGTTTTTCTAACCACTTTGGCCACGTGGTTGTCAAATGAGAGACTGCTATCAACTAGGGTCCCCAGGTCCCTAATTACTTCTTCTGTACTTAATGGACTACCACCTATGTGGTAATTTGTGGGCACTTTGTTTTTGCCAAAGGGATGACTATACACTTTTTGGCATTTAGCTTTAGGCCATGGCTCTGGCACCAGTTGTCTGTTTCTATGAGGCCCTTTTGGAGGATGCTTGTGTCGGCTGGAGAGTCTATTATGCCACCCAGTTTGCAGTCATCTGCGAACTTGGTCAGCCACAGTCCTTCTGTGTTGGCCTGTACCTCCGAGAAATATATACCGAACAAGAGAGGTCCCAGGACTGAGCCTTGTGGGATGCCACTTGTAACTGGTTTGGAGTCTGACATGGCTCCAGCAATTCTAACCATGTGGGTTCTGTCCTTGAGCCAGTTTGCAACCCATCTAGTGACATAAGGGTTTATATTTAAGCTGGTGAGCTTATCTATAATGCCTGAGTGGGGTATTGTATCGAAGGCTTTTGGGAGGTCCAGGTAGGCTGTGTGGACCACCTTCCCCTCATCAATGGCCTTGGTGACTGTTTCAAAGAAATCAACCAGGTTTAAGAGGCAGGATCTGCTCTTAACAAAGCCGAACTGGTTAGGATCCAGTGTCTGTAGGTCCCCAATATCTTTATTTATGAGGTCCATGATGATCCTTTCCATAGCTTTGCAGACCAAGCTAGTCAGGCTTATGGGGTGATAGTTTCCAGGATCCGTTGAGGCACCACCTTTGTGGAGAGGGACCACTGTTGCTGTACGCCACTCTTTGGGTACATATCCTGTAGTAAGGCTGAGATTGAACAGTAGTTTTATGTTTGGGTTTAGCTCTTCTTGGAGTTCATGCAGGACGCAGCCCGGGACACAGTCTGGTCCCATTGATGCTGTGTTTTTTGCTTTGGAGAGGGCGGCTCTTACCTGAGCATCTGAGATGTCAGGGGGGCAGCACTCTGCTGGGAAGGATTTTTGCCCTTTTGGTGGGAGGGGGAAGAAGTTTGCGCTGAACCTGTCAGCTAGGATGTTGGCAATGTCTGTGGGTTCAGTGTATTTTTTGTCATTTTGGACTAATTCTGAGCATATCTGGGAATTCCGACACAGGTTCCTAACATAACTAAAGAAAACCTTGTGATTATTCTTAGTGTCCTGTGCAATTTTTCTCTCGAAGCTGGCCTTAGACGATTTTATGAGTGCCCGTAGTTTTTGCTAATACTGATCAGAGATGCCTTCCCTTTTTGGGATTTTGCTCTATCATTTAGTAGCTTCCTCCTTCTATTGTATAGTTTGTTTATGGCTGGGGTCCACCAGACTGGACGTATGCCTTTGGAGGATTGGGTCTTGGTTTTATTTGGGATTGCATGATCCATGCATTCCTGAAGGTGTTCATAGAATGCATTTATAAAGGATTCTGCAGTCTGGGCCATATTTTCCACAGGCCGTGGGGCTTTGAAGGATTCCACCTCGGTTTTGAGGAGTGTGAAATTTGCTTTAGAGAAGTTTTTCACTGTGGTTTTCTGGGCAGGAGGTGGGGTCGGGATGTGAATATCCAGTGAGATTAGTTTATGGTCTGATCTTACCAGTGAGGGATACACTTCTGGTCTGGAGCATAGAGTCCCCATGTTGGTGATGATCAGGTCCAGTATGTTTTCCCTCTTGTGGGAGTGGTAACAAGTTGTTCCATAGCATTTGAGTTTATAAATTCTAGGAACCTTTGGGCTAGGGTGTTGGAGCTAGAGTAATGCTCCCAGTCTATGTTTGGGTAGTTGAAGTTGCCCAATATAATGGTGTTTGGAGAGACCTTCATATTTTCCAGTGTTCTCAGGAAGGCCAAGTGGGGTTCCTGGGTTTGGGAGGGTGGTCTGTAGCAGGCTATAAACTGGAAGGCAGTTTTACCCACTGTTAGTTGCACATGGATAGTCTCTGGTGCTTCGTGCTGTGCCACCAACCTGGAGGTGTGGGTATCTTTGACGAATATTGATACTCCCTCTCCTTTGTGGTTCGGTCCAAGTTTTGGGGCCAAAAAGCATGGCATGAGGTATAACCTGGTAGTGCTGGGATGCTTTCGGGAGCCTTGAGCCAGGTTTCTGTTACTGCACAGATATCGATGTTCTCCATGCTAAGGAGAGTTTTGAGTGCATGCATCTTGAGGTTTAGACTTCTGGCATTGAGTAGCATTACTCTTAGTTTCTTATCCCTTGTGATACCTATGGAGGTGGGTTTGTCTTTTGTGCCTTGCCTAAAAAAGGCACTATGGGGGTGGCAAGAGCCTTAGCCAATATCCGAAAGCCCAGGGGTGACAGGTGCAAGCCATCCCTAGCGAAGCATTGTGGCTTGTTGAGCATGTCATCCCAGGCTGACAGACACTGGATCCCCTTTGAATGACACCAATACATTAAGCCAACTGTTGAAATTGATCATCTTGTCTTCATATTGTGGCATCATTCTTGATGAGGGTAAGATGCTACTCAAGGTCAGGGTCATACCGGCCTGGGCCACATGCTCAGAGAGCTCCTCTATGTCTCTTTTCATGTAGTCCAGGGAGGTACGTCTCAGGTCATTCACACCAGCATGGACAATGACTGAGTCATATTTGTACTTGCCTTGGAGTGACCTGAGTGCTTGTGTTATGTGGCGGATCCTAGCGCCTGACAGGCAGCTCACCGTGACCTTCTCCTTGTTCAGCCTGGTGAGCGGGACGTCAGTGTGCCTGATGATAGAGTCACCTATTACAAGTGTATCAGGTGTGTTGTTTAGTCTTAAGGGCTGTGACTGTTTGGCACACTGGCTTTGTGAGCTATGTGTTGCAAGTGTTTTGTTTTGGGGTAGCGGTTGCTTGGGTGTCTGCTTTGGAGTTCTCTGCTGCTTAGGCAGATTTTTATTTAGAGCCATCAGTGTTCTGTGTCCCTGTTCCAAGTAGCTGACACACACACTCTGAGATTTGATTTTCACAGACACATGCACACACAAACACACACACACACACACACACACACACACACACACACACACACACACACACACACACACACACACACACCTGGGAAAGGCTGGCACCGATTTACTTGCTATACCATCTCTAGCTAGACTATAAAGTACATTCATTGCCACCAGCCAGCAACTTTAAGGCTCTTACCAGGGTACCTAATTACTCTTAGTAAAATTAATACTTATACAAATGGTAATGTCTGGCCAAGCAGCAAGACTTTCAGGAGCATGAAGACACAGTGTCACCAAATAAATGCAATTACTCTCAAGGGTTACAATATTTACTAAAAGACCATACACAATGAAAGGTATAGCTATATTTAATAATAAATAATAAAATAGAAAACATGAAAATACTGACTATTTACAATAAACACCAGAGATTCAACTCACAAGAAATATAAAAAAATAACACAGACAGAAAGACTCAGACAGATACATCAAAACAATACTTTTAGCTAACCTCACTATATTTTACTAACTGAGTGAAGAATTACTGTTCCCTATTTAAGTTTCTTACTAAAGGAAGGCAAGATGAAGTGGGTAAGTGGTCTTTTCAGTTCCAAAACAGAGTGCTGAGTGTCTCTACGGAATGACATCACATCTGGTCACCTGACTTTATGGTTCCCACACTACCCCCTCACTAGAAACGTGAGCCAGGATCTGGCACAGGTTTGTCACAGTTCACACACAGAGCTTTGCTAAGGTTTATTCCAGCATCTGGAGACTGTAAAACAATTTCAGTGCTTCCACCTTTCTTGCAGAGACTAACAGACCATTCTCTGGCACCACAGGGTAGCTATTAGTTCACCACTAAGGGCAATAAAAGCAGGATCCCAACCTAAACATTGTGTCTCTGGCTGTGTTCAGACCTGTGAGATAAAATATTTATGTCCTAAACCAAGTAATTTAATTTCAAGCTATTTTTCTTAAGCTTAGCTGGGCTAAGCTCAACCCCTTCCCTTCCAGCATCCGCTACTAACATATATAAATTTCATCAGTTACAATACAGTCTGACATGCATGTGTATTTATTTTCTGTCCAACAGGACCCACTATTGACACAGTTTTAACAAAAGCAACTCTACAAATACATTTTTAACACAAGCATTTGTACAAATCAGTTTGATATTCAAATGAAGTAAATTTTTTTACAAAACTCCAGCTAGTTATGCTGGCATATGTTACACATGCACTGCCCTACTCTTTTTGGCATAGCTAGCACTGCCTCACATCATAATACCTTACATAGGTAAAAATATGAAAAATGTGATCAAGAAAAGAAAAATTTATTTCCTGCCACACATTAAATGTGTATAAAACAAGATGCTGAGTATACTGAGGAGTGTTGTCTTAATTTCAACTTGCCATTTGCCCCATACTTTTATCATTTTATTGCCCACGCATATTTAATTCTCATTGTTGTCATCAACTCCAATACAAACCTCATTTTGGCACTGATGAAAGCTTGTACAAATAATGATCTCAGACCAGATGTGTACAGTATTGGATTTTTGACACTGCATCATCTTGGGTGGTGGAGTTCTAAAGGCTTTGGAAGCTCAAATGATTGCCTGGCTTTCTTTGGGGATCCTTTTTTTTAATAGAGTGGACACTTTTTGAGTACTTGCTCTACTGAGCTGTAATTAATGGCAGTTTTTGACCAGGATTTATTCAACGCAGAATTTCAATACTTAGAACCCTCTCTCTTAGCTTCCTATTTCCCTGTGCTGTCGAGGAAGTACATTATTTAGCCATGTGTGATTTTCTTTATGAAGACTGCATATGTAGTTCTACTTACCCTTTGGAGTACAACTAGAATATTTTAATATAAGTTTACTCATTTTAAAATTATTTAGTGCTACACATGGAATTTAAGGTTTTCAATCGCTGAAATATCTGGAATGCCTCATAACAGCAACTAGTATATATATCTTTTGCAACTTTTGATAAAAGTTGGTGGTGCATTTCATAACTTGTCCATCTATTAAAATATGCAGACTATTTCACTCCTAAAAGTGAGTAAACAATACCCCAAAGGATTTTTAAACTGCAGGGTGTTGGGGTGAGGATGTTCTGCCATTTGGTATTTGTAGAAAAATTCTAAGCCTACAGAATGACTAGGTTTATATTTGGGCTATCAGGTGCCCCAGGACTCAAACCTTTAAAAACAAAGTGAAAGGAACACTATAAGAGCCGGCAAAATAAAATAAAAAGCCATTTAATGTAAGCGCTTTCGGCAAGGACCTTGCCTCACCTTCTTCAGACAAACAGTAAAGCAATCAATTGACTTCTCTTTATACTCAATTAAGCTAATTGAATAAATTAGCATAAATTAAGAATAACATAACCAACAAGTGATAGTCAATGCTACTATATAAATGATACATAATACGAAGGCACAAACATTAAAAGCCTAACATATGTGAATTTAAAAGCACTGTTGTGGGGGGGGGGGGACATGTACAATTCCTAATACAAAAAAGATAACTTGAATACACTTTACCCCCCAACTCAACATATGCTTACCATTTTCTCAAACAATTCAAGTGAGCAGCATTCAAATGTATGCGAATACCCAAACTAAATGTGTGTGTAAATATTGAATTCATACTATTATATAAAGTAAGGAGTAGATACGTTAACAAATAATAAATAATAAGTAAATAAATAATTCATGTTGAAACATTAATTTAATTGACTAGTTTGTTTATATAGAAATATATAAATCTAGTCATCTTTTTAAAGAAAAAAGCTTCAAAATACATTTAATAGATAAGTTCTCATTAAGGCCTGGGAAAGTGTGTGCCCTTGTCTTAATTTGCCACATCAGTTTGTCTATCTCTAAAAGGATTTGCCAGGGTCCCCCTCTGATGTCATTAGGCCTGTGTTGCAAAATAGCAAATTTAAAACAATGGCCAGGATGTTCTAAACTATGCTTAGCCAATGCATTGTTAATATCTTTTTTACCTATGGCATAACAATGTTCGTATATTCGTTGTTTTATTTTCCTTTCGGTTTTACCGATATAAAAAGCATTGCATTGGTTACACATTGCTGCATAGGTGACACTTTTAGTGTCACAATTGTATCTAGAATTCATTTTGTATGTCCTGTTATTAATACAAAGTTGGTTACTAGCCATTATGTATTTACATTGAGGGCAGGCACCACACTTAAACATTCCATTAATCCTATTAGAACGCGTTTTTTTCTTCTCTAAAAGGGACTTTAAATTTTGGCCTCGCCTATAAGTAATTTTGGGCTTAGCTCCTAAAATCTTGAACAATGTTTCATCTCCGGTAATAATATCCCAATTTTTGTTTAAAATGTCCCTAATGAGGTAATACTCTAAAGAGTATGTACATAAAAAACTAGTCTGATAAACTCTAGCATTGCCATCTCTAAACATCACCTCTTGATCAGGCAAATTTCCTTGGTCTAGTAGATTCTCTACTTGAAATTCACTTTGGCCTGTTAATAAAGGTGTGAAATGTCCAACACTTCTTTTGTACACCACCTCATTTTTAATATTAGTGACCAAATTGAAGGGCCAAATGGTTAGGGCCGCTCGAATGATTTCGGACGATTTAAATTTTGATCTAGAATGCAAGCAACTTCAAAGCATGTTTATGAATAGATGTTACCCCTTCAGTCTGGTCACTAATATTAAAAATGAGGTGGTGTACAAAAGAAGTGTTGGACATTTCACACCTTTATTAACAGGCCAAAGTGAATTTCAAGTAGAGAATCTACTAGACCAAGGAAATTTGCCTGATCAAGAGGTGGTGTTTAGAGATGACAATGCTAGAGTTTATCAGACTAGTTTTTTATGTACATACTCTTTAGATTATTACCTCATTAGGGACATTTTAAACAAAAATTGGGATATTATTAACGGAGATGAAACGTTGTTCAAGATTTTAGGAGCTAGGCCCAAAATTACTTATAGGCGAGGCCAAAATTTAAAGTCCCTTTTAGAGAAGAAAAAAACGCGTTCTAATAGGATTAATGGAATGTTTAAGTGTGGTGCCTGCCCTCAATGTAAATACATAATGGTTAGTAACCAACTTTGTATTAATAACAGGACATACAAAATGAATTCTAGATACAATTGTGACACTAAAAGTGTCACCTATGCAGCAATGCGTAACCAATGCAATGCTTTTTATATCGGTAAAACCGAAAGGAAAATAAAACAACGAATATACGAACATTGTTATGCCATAGGCAAAAAAGATATTAACAATGCATTGGCTAAGCATAGTTTAGAACATCCTGGCCATTGTTTTAAATTTGCTATTTTGCAACACAGGCCTAATGACATCAGAGGGGGACCCTGGCAAATCCTTTTAGAGATAGACGAACTGATGTGGCAAATTAAGACAAGGGCACACACTTTCCCAGGCCTTAATGAGAACTTATCTATTAAATGTATTTTGAAGCTTTTTTCTTTAAAAAGATGACTAGATTTATATATTTCTATATAAACAAATTAGTCAATTAAATTAATGTTTCAACATGAATTATTTATTTACTTATTTATTATTTGTTAACTTATCTACTCATTACTTTATATAATAGTATGAATTCAATATTTACACACACACATTTAGTTTGGGTATTCGCATACATTTGAATGCTGCTCACTTGAATTGTTTGAGAACCTGGTAAGCATATGTTGAGTTGGGGGGTAAAGTGTATTCGAGTTATCTTTTTTGTATTAGGAATTGTACATGTTTTTTCCCCCCACAACAGTGTTTTTAAATTCACATACATTAGGCTTTTAATGTTTGTGCCTTCGTATTATGTATCATTTTTATAGTAGCATTGACTGTCACTTGTTGGTTATGTTGTTCTTAATTTACGCTAATTTATTCAATTAGCTTAATTGAGTATAAAGAGAAGTCAATTGATTGCTTTACTGTTTGTCTGAAGAAGGTGAGGCAAGGTCCTTGCCGAAAGTGCTTACATTAAATGGCTTTTTATTTTATTTTGCCGGCTCTTATAGTGTTCCTTTCATTTTGTTTTTAAAGGTTTGAGTTTTGTCTTTTAGGTGCCCCAGGACCAATGAATTACAAGGTGAAGAAGCTCCTATTGAGTTTGTGGTGCAGCCATACAGATTTGAAACCTACTGTTACTGCAGCATCTTTTCTTTTCTTGTTGGAGATCTACTGCACAGATCAAAACAATTTTTCCTTCAGAATGGTGTCATATTGTTTCCAAGCCTGTTACAATTTAATTCACTATATCTGGAATGTTAGGTTAATAATGATTTTCATCACTATCCTGCTCAGAAAGTGATTGTTTTAATCAGGGGTTATGATTGCTGTATTTAAGTAGCAGTTGATGACTTTAAAGCAAGGGAGATGGGGGCTATAGGAAGTAACTGAATGCTCATGTTTAATTGGAAAGGTGTGCACCTATATTATGGTGGATCAACTTTTTAAATAACTGGTCATCCACTACTGCACATACTAAATAGTTTTCTAGCAGTTGTCTTCCTATTCAGTGTACATGACAGAGCTAATGAGTGAGATAATCCAATACAGACATATGAGTTTGTTGAATAGGTCCCATGATAATAAAACAAAACTCAGCATCTCTATGCAAAAAAGCGCTTGTCCCTGACTGTGAAAATGTTTCCACATACGGCATATTGTCTACTCAGAGGCGATCTCTGCTTAACACACAAGGCCATGTCAAACCCTGAGCTGTTGGACATGCTCCACTTAAAGAAATCCCAATCCGTCAGAGCCACACGCTCCAGGGATCTAAACCTTGTCATCACAATGAACAAAACATGCTGGAGGGATAAGTTCCTGACCCAGAGACTCCCCATACTCTGGAATAGACTGCCCATACATGTCAAGCAGAGTGCCTCATTGGCCCTCTTCAAAAGGAACCTTGATGATTGGATGGGGGATAGGAAATTCACCCTGTGGATCATGTCAGTCGCCCTGCTAGGCAGGGGCCCAGAGAAGTAAATATTGTGGGAAGAAATATCCAGGGAATTGGGAATTGTTATGGCTAGGCTTGCATAGGCCCTAGGGCCGATAGTCTAGTACCAGCCTATGAACCTATGAACCTATGAAAGTTACAAGGAAATTGCAGACTTGAGTGGCATGTCTTCACAGGTCACTCAGGTTAAAAGTGATTATTTGCCCATTATTACCACTATGAAATAAAGTGTTAGTAAGGAACAAATGCTATCACTCTCAGAGGACAATCTAAGCTCTGTTACCCTAAAGAATATTATATGATCTGCTGGTTTTAAGGGGAAATTAGACAATTTACATCTGGTAAGTGCTTTTGTTCCTTTGTTACAATTTGCAGAACTTCATCAGATAAATTACATAGTACCTCACTTCCCTTATAAATTATTAAAAGTCTATCACAACACTAAATTAATTAAGCGAATTATCCTCCATTAGAGAATCAAAAACTGAGCCACTAATTAAGTTAATAGACCATCACTTAAAGGCATTCTTTTGGACAAATGCATGTTCTAAAAGATTCTTGGCAGCTGCTTAAAAGTCTGGCAAGGTGTCAATATAAAGAGAATATTATTTTTCTTAGTATGGAAATTAAAGACCTTTGTTTGGCAATCCTTAAAAGGAGGGGATGGATTATTTTACCAAAGCTTTGTTATTGGGAAGTAGACTGACACAGGATTCAGTTTGTGTTCTAGTTACTTTGATGGACTTGGTGCTTAAGTATTACTTTGTTTGGTTCCAGGGGGAATATTTCAAGCAGACAAAAGGAGTGGCAATGGGGGCTTGTTCAGCCCCAGTTTTTGCAAATATTGTTTTGTGGTGGTGGGTGACTCAATTCATTTTTGACTCAGAATACAATATATTTATTTTTAAATATTACAGGTTTTTGGATGACATCCTGATTTTATGGGATAATGATGTGCACAAGATTCCACAATTTCTGGAATATATTAACTCCAACACCACTTTTTTGTCATTCACACACACATCTTGAAAGTGAATTTGTGAATTATTTGGATGTGCATCTTTATAAGAACAAAGAAAACCAGCAGTATGAGTCATCTATAGAAAAAACAACCTTTTCCAACATTATTTTACACTTTTACAGTAATCACCTGTATTGGCAAAAGAAAAATTTGGTCAAGGGTCAAATGATTAGGCTGTCAAGGTTGGTTATAGAGGATGAATTATTACATCAAGAGCAATCCATATTAAAAGGGAGGATGAAGGAGAGGAATTACACCTATAAAGTATTAAAAGATCAGGAAGACTTTGTTCTTAGGGGTAGATCTTTGCATTATCCCCCACTTCTAAGGCACATGGATTTTCAGTCTGAAGTGATGAGGAATAACTTTGGTAACTGTGATGATAGGAGGTACTGGCAGCACAGCTAGCTGGAATTTTTGTAAATAATTATATGTCATCTGTGACTATTAAACTGATTTATACAAGATGCTTGTGTTACAAATTATTAGAATTCTATGTCATGTGTTTATCAAACTGATTTGTACAGATATTTGTGTTGAAAACGTATTTGTAAAGTGCTTGCATTTGAAATGTATCCACAGTGTGCCCTACTGAAGAGAACAGAAATGTACATGCACTATTGTAACTGTTTAAATGTATATGTTTTAACAGAGGAAACTGGCAGACAGGAGGTTAACCTCAGTCCAGCAAACTTTAAAATATATCTGAAATTAAATCATTTTATGGGCTAGGCCATAATGATGATATCTCACAAGTTTCAGTGCAGCCAGAGACACAAAGTATGTACCAGGAAGCTTTCTGTATTGTCTTTGGGGTGAACTAGTTACTACTGTGGAAGCATGGAGGTATGATATTGTTTTATGACTTCCAGCACCTGTCACAGATCTGAGCAAAAGCCCTTGTATGTGTATTTTTATAGGTAGCTGTTAAATCCTGCCAGCTTCCAGCAATGGATCAGATGACCAGACGTGATGTCATTCTGCAGGCTATCCCAAAAGTAATATTTTATATATTATTTTGAGAAGTTTCTTAGTGAGACAGAGCATTCTGTATTCTGTCTTGGCCCTGACAACAAGAAGGGCTATTCACCAGATCATCTGCCTTGCACTATTAAGTAGGGAGGGAATAGTGATTATCTTAGATACAGTCAGGAATTTAGTGAAGCTTAGTTTAGATATTGTATTTCTTTATTTGTCTGAGCAGTTCCTGTGATTTTGAACTCTGATGTCACTGTGAATATATACTTTGTATTTTCTTGTTCTTTTACTATTTGTTATTAAATATATTTAAACCTTTCATTGTGGCTGATCTTTACAGAGGTATTTAGGTTTTGAGAGTATTTGCATATTTATTTGGTGACACTGTGTGGGCCACTCCTAATATCCTTACTCTTGGTTAAACTACAATTTGTATTACTATAAATTTCAGTCAGTATATTGGGTACCCTTGGAAGAGCCTTAAGGTAACTGTCAGTTATGTCTGGTGGCAGTCATAACTACTTTATAGTCTGAGCAGAAGGGGACATAGCTAGTAAACCTGTGCCAGCCTTTCCCAGGTGTGTGTGTGTGTGTGTGTGTGTGTGTGTGTGTGTGTGTGTGTGTGTGTGTGTGTGTGTGTGTAAATCAAACCTCCTAGAGTGTGTGTCACCTACTTGGGCAGGGACACAAAGCACTGGTTGGACAGAGTGGATGCTGGAGGTCTTGGCTTGGACACTTAGCTGAGATCTCAACTCTATAGCTGTGCCACTGGGGAATCTTACTGGGTATCTGGAGAAAGAGGGAGAAGCCAGCCCCAGACTGACTGCATTCCCCATGTGCTTTTAAGGGGAAATTGTGCTTGATTTTGTTTGATGCAGTGAGCTGCATCTGGAGATACTGTGTGCATACCTGTTATCCTCTCAGTGAACGTCCCCCACAGGTACCAGTGGTGAGGATTGAGGCTCCTTGTTTACTGGCCCCGAGGAGGAGGGGCATCACAGTAACAATATTAGTTGTGTGTTAAGTTATGTCATATTCTCCCATTGTAAAGCACATTATTGAAAAGAATTGGCATGTTGTGTTTGGGGCATTTGAATTAACAGAGACTCTTGGTTCAGCTCTGAAATTTATTTTCAGGAGAGGTATGAATATGAAGAATTTATCTGAAAAGAACAAACAAGGAGTAATAAAGAAACAAGGGAAAATGAGAAAGTGCGGTGCCTGTAGAGAGTGCAGGTACATTTACAAGACTACATATGTAACTATAGGCAACCATCAAAGAGTCTGCCCTATATTGGGCAACATTGACTGTAATATGAAAGGAGTGCTTTATATTGCTACCTGTTTGACTTGTGCACCCTATTATACAGGAAAGACTTAAAATGTTTAAAAAAAAGAATTTATCATCATATGTATGCTATATGGAGGAAAGACTGTACAAATGCCCTTTGCAGACACTCTAAAAATTGTCCTGATTTTACAAAGTTTTTATTTTGTATTCTTGAAAAAGTGGTTGTGAATGGGGGGGGGGGTAATTGGTCAGCATTCCTAGAATATAGAGAGAGGTACTGGCAGATACTGATAAATGTCTCCCTACCCACTGGAATAAATGACAGAATTTCAATAAGCAGTCTTTTAGCACTGAAATCTGACACACTATTTAGAAGAATGGTCTAACTTTACTGCATCCTCATTTAAATTAACTCATTTTTAGACATTATATATAGATACATTAGCATATGTATTTTTAAAACATTTTCCATTTGTTATTATTTATGCATGAAAAGGAAGAAAATATTTACTTGCAGTACACTGGTTTTATATTCTGTTTAGGTTTTTGAATTTTTATTTATACTTTATTTGTACTTTTATGTATTTATTTATTTTGTTAGGTACACTAATAAGATTTAAGGTTTACTGGTTTAACTTAAACAAAAGGGGAATATTTTTATGTGGGCTGTTCTTTTAAGATGGAAGATAATTAGCTTAACTTCAAAAGACCCACCTTTATTTAATAACAAAAATATTGAGCGGGTCTTTTGAAGTTCTCGGAGCGTGCATTTTATCTTATTTTTTGTTAGTATCCTTCGCACATTATTATTTGTTGGTACTCTGTAATTTATCTGATGAAGTTCCTTGAATTGTAATAAAGGAATGAAAGCGCTTATCTAAAATTACGGGTTCCTATTACATTATTGAAATCATGAAACATCGAACACTACAAGATCGAACTTGTATGGTCGATGTTTCATAATTTCGAATACATAAAAAAAACAAAACAAAAAGCATAAATCAACTGTTGTAAGCAGGGGGGCAAGCCCCGCTACACCCCCCCCGCTCTTTAAATATACCAACTCCGAGATCACACTATAGGGCGGAAAGGGAATACTTCCCTTTACTGCACTTTAGTGCAGTCTCGAAGTTGGTATATTTAAAGAGGGGGGGTGTGAGGGGTGCAAGGGGGCTTGCCCCCCCTGCTTACAACAGTTATTTAACTGTTGACCTTTTTTTTTTTTTTTTTTAGATACACAAGCAGAAAACAAATCCAAACCAGCCCAGATGTGGAAAATGTTGAAACACAGGTGCCCAAAAGGAAGGTAGCTGGAATAAATAAGACCTGATGAAGCAATGGTTACCATTGCAAAAGCGCTCACCATTTTATATTAAAACAAAAGATTTTATTTTGTCGTGGTTCAGCTTCTTTAGTCCAGCTACCTTCCTTCTGGGCACCTGTGTTTCAATTTTTTTATTTTTAGTTTGAATTGCTGAAACTTTGATTAACTGTGTTCGATGTTTACAGTTTTTAAGTTTCAGCAATTTGATAACATAATAGGAACCCTAAAATTACTGCTTCTATGGTTGTCTGGCTAGACGCGAGACCCTGTTTTTTGTTTTTATATGCTATTAGTTTAAGTTTCAATGTGTACAATATACATCTGGAAATTCTCCCCAAATTAATTTTTGTGTGAAATACCCCAAAGGCATCTGCAGTGATGTAGGAACAAATCAAGGATACTTTAAAGCAAGAAAGAATTATTTAAGCCAGTTGGCTTGCATGTGAAAATAAAAGACTGGGATGGTTCGGTAAGTACTACAGACAAAAGCATGAGGCAAATTTTACAATGTCAAGAGGTCACAAACTGGACTTTGTGCAGACGGAAAGGATACTGGTATAGGAAACTGATTAAGGAAAAGAAGATCAAGGCTGCATTGTCTTTGATGGATAAAAGGGCGATGGCCTTATTGAAAGCAAATACAGGAGCCTTTTAGTCCTTGACTGGTTCTGATGCTAACTAGATACCAACTAAAGTGTGGTATACATAGTATACTGACATTTATAAGGAATGGAGATGCAATTTTTTTGAGAAATCACTTACCTTTTGCCTTCAGAGTTTTTCCAGCTCTGAAATCAGAAATATATACAGGCATTGGTAATTTAGTACAGAGGAAGGCCTCAGGCCTAGAAGACATTCCAGTAAAGATATGTATGTATGATGTTGAAGCCTAGGCTTTTTTTTTTTGGTTACCCTTAGGACATCATGTAACTGACCTGGCCCCTAGTGCCCTAAGTCCATGCCAGGACTGCCAGCTTTATCTCCTATCCCCCCAGACTTACTTCAATTCTGCTGAGGTCAGTGGTAGATCATGGGGGCTTGATCATCTCCTCTTTCATCCTGCATACCTCTCAACTGTACAGATTTTCGCAGAATATCCAGATTTCTGCCCCATATTTTTGGTCCATTTCTTATAAAATTGTAATTTTCTGGCAAATCACAGAGGGTTAAAGTCAGAAAATAATGACAGACATTTGAATTGCAGACTTCATACCCTTCAGAAAATTCCTTTTAATGCAAAACCTATTATTCTATCAATTTTCTAAGTTTATAAGATCAATATCTAAAAAGTGTCCATATTTTTGTGCCTTTGTTCACCCATTATCAATGGCTTTTCTCCAGATTTCTTGCACTAAGAAGTTGAGAGATATGATCCTGGGGGAGGGGATTTTTTATTTATATGTCCTAACCACTTACCTGCCCAGCCTCCCATTTTCATCAGCAATGTTTGAGGATAACTTCCTTCTATGAATCATGCCTCCTATAATGGAGCATCATTAATGAACATTGTTCCACCCTGGACGGTCATGCCCATCCCTCTTTGAATGAGCCACTAATCGAACTCGGGTTGACTGAATGATAGTTAAGGTTCTGTCCCTGTTGAACTGATATTTTAAATGTTGTCTTTATTACCAGACATCAGCTCTTAAGATTTCCTGAAACAGGACATTAGGGGATTATTGTCCCAATTTGTTAAAAAGTAATAGAACCTTACCCATAAATTATAGACCAGTTCTGGTAATTGATAATTCTTTAAAAAGACTGACAGCGTTATAGAGAGAGAAAGAGAAAAAGACTTTGGGAAGAGATTAAAAATAGAAACATCATTGCAACACTACAGTTTGGGTTTCATGATGGTGTCTGAAACCTCCAGCTTTCTTAATTTATATCACAGACCACTTTAAAATATTTTCTGAACTTTATAATGAACATTTTCTCATACCTGAAGTATAAACAATGTACTAATGATTCCCAAATACAGTTCTACAAATGATATATGAAAATAATAGCCTATACCTCCAAAATATCATCTAGGGCAGACATCGATGATTCAATAAAATAAAAATAAGAAAAAAATACATTGTATATATTTTATCTGCAACCAGTGAAACTGCAGCTCCAGTTTTAAATATTTGGTGTCCTTTTGCACAAAACTAAAGTACTCCTGACATGTCCAGGTAATGTCTCTGTCCTGCAGGCTGAGGCCATTTAACAGAACAAATTCACTATGATGACAGCAGCAGACTGTTTCAATTCAAATATTATTAAAAAAACAGAACCTACTAAGTTATTGTTAATTTTCTCAGTGCCTGATTACACCTTGCAAAATCCGACTCTGTCTATCCACAACTTCCATCAGAATGGACAGAGGTTCATTTCAATTTTGCTATACTTTTCCAGGCTAGGTCAGGCATCAGTCACCTGATGCAGTCTCAGCCAATAGGAAATGGTTGCTTGAGCCTCATCCAACAGCTGCCCAGCAATACCATTGAAGTTCCAGCTCCTCAGAAACTGGAGGAGGACATGTATACCTCATACCATGCTTTTCGGCCCCAAAACTTGGACCGAACCACAAAAGGAGGGGGAGTATCAATATTCGTCAAAGATACCCACACCTCCAGGTTGGTGGCACAGCACGAAGCATCAGAGACTATCCATGTGCAACTAACAGTGGGTAAAACTGCCTTCCAGTTTATAGCCTGCTACAGACCACCCTCCCAAACACAGGAACCCCACTCGGCCTTCCTGAGAATACTGGAAAATATGAAGGTCTCTCCAAACACCATTATATTGGGCGACTTCAACTACCCAAACATAGACTGGGAGCATTACTCTAGCTCCAACACCCTAGCCCAAAGGTTCCTAGAATTTATAAACTCAAATGCTATGGAACAACTTGTTACCACTCCCACAAGAGGGAAAACATACTGGACCTGATCATCACCAACATGGGGACACTATGCTCCAGACCAGAAGTGTATCCCTCACTAGTAAGATCAGACCATAAACTAATCTCACTGGATATTCACATCCCGACCCCACCCCCTGCCCAGAAAACCACAGTGAAAAACTTCTCTAAAGCAAATTTCACACGCCTCAAAACCGAGGCGGAATCCTTCAAAGCCCCCGGGCCTGTGGAAAATACGGCCCAGACTGCAGAATCCTTTATAAACGCATTCTAGGAACACCTTCAGGAATGCATGGATCATGCAATCCCAAATAAAACCAAGACCCAATCCTCCAAAGGCAGACATCCTGTCTGGTGGACCCCAGCCATAAACAAACTATACAATAGAAGAAGGAAGCTACTACATGATAGAGCAAAATCCCAAAAAGGGAAGGCATCTCTGATCAGTATTAGCAAAAAACTACGGGCACTCATAAAATCGTCTAGGGCCAGCTTCGAGAGAAAAATTGCACAGGATACTAAGGATAATCACAAGGCTTTCTTTAGTTATGTTAGTAACCTGGGTGGGAATTCCCAGATATGCTCAGAATTAGTCCAAAATGACAAAAAATACACCGAGCCCACAGACATTGCCACCATCCTAGCTGACAGGTTCAGTGCAAACTTCTCCCCCCCCCCTTCCCAAAGGGCAAATATCTATCCCAACAGAGTGCTGCCCCCTGACATCTCAGATGCTCAGGTAAGAGCCGCCCTCTCCAAAGCAAAAAACACAGCATCAATGGGACCAGATGGTGTCCCAGGCTGCATCCTACATGAACTCCAAGAAGAGCTAAACCCAAACATAAAACTACTGTTCAATCTTAGCCTTACTACAGGATATGTACCCAAAGAGTGGCATACAGCAACAGTGGTCCCTCTCCACAAAGGTGGTGCCTCAACGGATCCTGGAAACTATCGCCCCATAAGCCTGACTAGCTTGGTCTGCAAAGCTATGGAAAGGATCATCATGGACCTCATAAATAAAGATATTGGGGACCTACAGACACTGGATCCTACCCAGTTTGGCTTTGTTAAGGACAGATCCTGCCTCTTAAACCTGGTTGATTTCTTTGAAACAGTCACCAAGGCCATTGATGAGGGAAGGTGGTCCACACAGCCTACCTGGACCTCGCAAAAGCCTTCGATACAATACCCCACTCGGGCATTATAGATAAGCTCACCAGCTTAAATATAAACCCCTATGTCACTAGATGGGTTGCAAACTGGCTCAAGGACAGAACCCACATGGTTAGAATTGCTGGAGCCATGTCAGACTCCAAACCAGTTACAAGTGGCATCCCACAAGGCTCAGTCCTGGGACCTCTCTTGTTCGGTATATATTTCTCGGCGGTACAGGCCAACACGGAAGGACTGTGGCTGACCAAGTTCACAGATGACTGCAAACTGGGTGCCATAATCAACTCTCCAGCCGACACAAGCATCCTCCAAAAGGGCCTCATAGAAACAGACAACTGGTGCCAGAGCCACGGCCTCAAGCTAAGCCAAAAGTGTATAGTCATCCCCTTTGGCAAAAACAAAGTGCCCACAAATTACCACATAGGTGGTAATCCATTAAGTACAGAAGACGTCATTAGGGACCTGGGGACCCAAGTTGATAGCAATCTCTCATTTGACAACCACGTGGCCAAAGTGGTTAGAAAAACATTTTATATAGCCCACCTAATCATGAAGGGATTCACATCTAGATCAGGGGAGGTCATTGTGCCTCTTTACTCATCCCTCATCAGGCCCATAATTGAGTACAATGCCCCTTTTGGGATGTACGTTACCAGACACCTGCAGCAACTGGAAAGACCCCAAAAGTACCTCACCAAGAGGATCAAAGGGCTCAAACAGATGCCATTTGCTGCCCGGTTAAAGAAACTCCAGCTCTATTCAGTGGCATACCGCCTGCTCAGAGGCGATCTGTGCCTGACATATAAAGCCATGTCCAACCCGGAATTAATGGACATGCTGCACCTCAGAAAATCCAAATCCCATCGAGCTACGCTGCGAGAGACTTGAACCTCAGCACTGAAATAAATAGGACATGCTGGAGGGACAGATTCATAACCCAGAGGCTCCCTTCACTCTGGAATAAAATCCCAGTCCAGGTTAGGCAGAGTCCCACATTGACTCTCTTCAAGAGGAATCTTGATGAGTGGATGGGAGATCGTAGGTTTACCCCGGCTATCACTTCTGTGTCACTGTTAGACAGAGGCACAGTATACTAACCTCAAAAAAGGCATAGCAAAATTAATTTAAAATGGGTGGCGAAAGCCAAACACACTCTGGCTAGGCTTATAAATACCCTAGGGCAGATAGCCTAGTATGAACCTATGAACCTATGAACCTATGTAAATATGTATAACTACTTTACGGCGGTAGCGTTGTTACCTCACAGCAAGAGGTTCTCCTGTTCGATTCTCGGCGTGGCTTGGGAGTGCCTTCTGTGTGGATTCTGCATGTCCTCCCCATGGTTGGGTAGTGTTTGAAAGACATGCGTGCGTAACTGGGCGTGCCTTCATTGAAGGTTGAGCATTGGGCTGGCACCTCAGCGTTTCGTAAAAATCTACTGCCAATCATTAGCAGACCAGAGTTCTGCTGTGGCAGCCCCTTACCAGGAAAAAGCCGAAAGACAAACAAACAAACAAACTTTACTCTCAGTGGGTAAATAAGCCTACATGATGAGCTGACTTGAAAATCATCCTGACTGGCTTTTTATTAAATGGAAAAAACACCTGAACTTGCACATGCACAGAATGGTAGTCTGACATGCACCGAATTCTGACTATGACAAAAACAGAGAAGACGTACTTTTAATCAGAAATAATATATATATATATATATATATATATATATATATATATATATATATACATTTAAAACAAAATGCAGAGAAAACTAGCTTAGGGATTACAGAATTTAATGAGGTACAGTTAAGAGCTTTCATTCATCACATACACTGGAACTTCTTCAGAATTAAAAATACAGACAGTAATGTGCTTAAATAAGACTAATGTCATGAAAATATAGTCATCTGACAGTAAAATTTGAAAAATAAAAATGGTAACATGTCATACCACAGTATTAATTAAGAAAAGTTAAGATGTTCCACTCACCAGGCTAAACAAGGAGAAAGTTACTGTCAGCTGCCAGGATCCGCCACATAATGCATGCACTCAGGTCACTCCACAACAAGTACAAATATGACTCTGTCATTGTCCATGTTGGTGTGAATGACCTGAGACGTACCTCCTTGGACTACATGAAAAGGGACATGGAGGAGCTGTCCGATCTTGTAGCCCAGGTAGGTATGACCCTAGCCCTGAGTAGCATCCTGCCATCACCCAGAATGATAAAACAGTACAAGGACAAAATGTTTGACTTCAACAATTGGCTAAGCTTCTGGTGTCATTCTAAGGGGATCCAGTATCTGTCTGCCTGGGATGACATGATCGACAAACCACAATGCTTTGCCAGAGATGGCCTGCACCTGTCGCCCCTGGGATTCTGGATACTGGCTAAGGCTCTAGCCACACCTATAGTGCCTTTTTTAGGCAAGGTTCAAATGACAAATTCACCACCCTAACAGGTACAGGCAAGAAGAATCTGAGGGTATTGCTACTCAATGCTAGAAGTCTAAACCTCAAAATGCACTCACTCGATGCACTCCTTAAAATGGAGAACATCGACATCTGTGCAGTGGCAGAGACCTGGTTCAAGGCTCCAGAGAGTACACCTGCATTACCAGGCTATAATTCATACCACACCATTCGGCCACCTAACCTGGACTGAAACACTAAAGGTGGAGGAGTGTCCATATTCACTAAGGATATCCACACCTCCAGGCTAGTTGCTCAGCATAATGCATCCGAGATTATCCAAGTGCAACTAACTCTGGGCAAGACCGCAATCCAAATTGTAGTTTGCTACAGATCCCCCACCATGCCCCAGGATTCCCACTCCTCATTTCTTAATACACTGGAAAATATTAGGGTACAATCTAACACCCTAGTAATGGGTGATTTCAACTACCCTACCATTAACTGGGAAAACTACTCATGCACCAACTCTTGTGCTCAACATTTTCTGGAATTCATAAATTCCAATGCCATGGATCAACTTATCCACACCCCCACCAGGGGCAGCAATATCCTAGACCTGGTTATTACCAACATGGGCAACTGGTGCACCACACCAGAGGTCAATTCCTCGTTGGTCAGATCCGACCACTAGCTAATCACCCTAGACATCCACATCCCTCCCCTATCCCCCATTATGGAAACCACAGTAAAAAATTTCTTCAAAGTCAACTTCACGCTTCTTAAGACATAAGTGGCAAACTTCACGACACCCATGCTGGCAGACAATAAAGGTATGACTGCTGAAGCCTACACAAATGCACTTTATAAGCACTTACACGAGTGCATGGATCATGCAATCCCTAACAGAACCAAGATGCTATCCTCCAAAAAAAGGAAGCCAATCTGGTGGTCCCCTGCCATAAACAAACTCTACAACAGAAGAAAGAAACTGTTGCAAAAAAGAATAAAATCCCATGATTGGAGAAACTCCCTGGTCAGCCTCAGTAAGAAGCTGAGATCCCTCATAAAATCCTCCAAAGCTAGTTATGAAAACAAAATCGCCACTGACTCTAAAGGCAGCCACAAAGCATTCTATAGCTATGTCAAGAATCTCAATGGCAACACTCAGATCTGCTCTGAGTTACAGCACAATGGCACTAAATATACAGAACCAACTGATATTGCCAACATCCTGGCAGATAGGTTCAGTGCTAACTTTACCCCCCCTGTCATCCACTAAAAGGAACATCTCTATACCAGAAGAATGAAAAGTTCCTGTAATCATGGCCGCACAAGTAAAAAACACACTATCCAAAACCAAGAACACAGCATCCATGGGACCTGACGACATCCCAGGCTGTGTTCTACATGAACTACGGAACGAACTGGCACCCCACCTAAGTACCATGTTCAATCATAGCCTCACCTCAGGCTTTGTGCCTGCTGAATGGCGCACAGTGAAAGTTATCCCACTCCATAAAAGGGGAGCCACCACAGACCCCGGGAACTACCACCCCATTAGCCTGACGAGCCTGGTCTGCAAGGCCATGGAACACATCATCATGGAACATTGGTAATCTCCAAACTCTAGACCCCACCCAGTTCGGGCTTGTAAAAGGCAGATCATGTCTCCTAAACCCGATAGACTTCTTTGAAGCAGTCACCAAAGCCGTAGACAAGGGTAAAGTGGTTCACACAGCCTATCTAGATCTTGCCAAGGATTTTGACAGCATCCCCCACTCTGGAATTATAGATAAACTCACTAAACTAGGTATAAATCCCTATGTCACAAGATGGGTTGCCAACTGGCTCACTGACAGAACCCACACTGTGAAAGTAGCAGACTCCAAATCCAACTTTAGACCAATGACAAGTGGATTACCACAGGGTTCAGTCCTGGGTCCTCTCCTGTTTGGCATCTACTTCTCTGAAGTACAGGCTAACATAGAAGGTCTTTGGCTAAAGAAGTTCGCAGATGACTGCAAACTAGGAGCTATAATCGAAACTCCTAATGATGTGGACATCCTACAAAAGGGCCTCACTGAGACAGATGCCTGGTGTCAAAGCCATGGCCTCAAGCTCAATGCCAAAAAGTGCATTGTCATCCCCTTTGGTAAAAACTCTGTACTCATGAACTACAACATAGGTGGTAGTATACTTAACACCGAAAGTGTGATAAGAGACCTTGGGACACAGGTGGACAGTAGTCTCTCCTTTGATAATCACATTGCCAAAGTAGTCAGGAAATCCTTCTATGTGGCACACCTCATCAGAAAAGGTTTCTCATCCAGAAAAAAAGAGGTCATTGTTCTCCTCTACTCATCACTCATTAGACCCATTATAGAGTACAACGCCCCTTTTGGTATGTACCTCATAAGACATCTACAACAACTGGAAAGGCCGCAGAAATACCTCACAAAGAGGATTACCAGCCTCAAACAGATGCCCTATGCAAACCGTCTCAAAAAACACCAGTTTACTCCATCGCATATCGCCTACTCAGAGGTGATCTCTGTTTAACATACAAAGCTATGTCAAACCCAGAGCTGTTGGACATGCTCCACTTAAAGAAATCCCAATCCCTTCGAGCTACACACTCTAGGGACCTAAACCTTGTCACCACAATAAACAGAACATGCCGGAGGGATAGATTCCTATCCAAGAAACTTCCCATACTCTGGAATAAACTACCTATCTATATCAAACAAAGCTCCTCATTAGCACTCCTCAAGAAAAATCTTGATGATTGGATGGGAAATAGGAAATTCACCCTGGGGATCACCTCTGTGGCTCTGCTCGACAGTGGCACAGGAAAATAATTTTCTTGGGTGGCAAAAGCCAGGGTACCTTTTTGGCTGGGCTTGTATAGGCCCCAGGGCCGATATCCTAGTACCTACCTATTTACCTATGGTAATCAGATCAAGAAGAAGGTAAAGTGCACTGCCATGGTTCCATTAAACGTGTCTGCATTTTTGGGTTGGAAACTGGAAAAGGCAGGACATACATTTATGACATAGCATTCAGATACCTTCTATGACTTCTAAATCATTTTTCTTTTTAGTAAAAGCAAGTAAGCGATCTGAGCTCTATGCAAGATATTTCCTTTAACAAAACTATATTTTTTGGAACATGGGTCTGAGTGAATACTAGGTATAGACCACTCATTTTGCCATGTATGTTTATATATACTTATGTATGCTCTAAGCACTAACAAGGAATTAATGCCATGGACCACTTTACTATCCCGGTGTGGTGAGCTGCACTATATGTGTTACATTAGTCTCATTATATAGTACTATATGTGTTACATTAGTCTCATTATATAGTATACTAAATAATTCATAATAATGAGTGTACACTTGTATGTGAACCTAATCGCTTCCACTCTGAGTGGATGAAACTGAATGCACTGGAAACCCTGAACTGCATTTGCTGAAAACGTCTCACTGTAAAACACTCACTTACCTATACCAACTCTGAGGTTGCACTTACTGAAAAAAGGGGAAATTCCCCCAAAAAAGGAATCACATTCAGCACAACTTGCCATCAGTGATTTCTTAGTGAGGAACTCCAATTGTCGGTGAGTTGAAGCTCGGGCAGTCAAAGGTCAAGAGTTCAAGCTCCATCTACTAGTGGAGTAACCAACATAATCAAATTTTCAAATTACATTTATTGGCTATATAGTCTATTGTCATCCTCACTCTTTCTTTACAGAAAACTGTGCCTTTCCTCACTGGGAGGTGGCCCTGGAAAAACTAGGTGCTGTAGTATTACAGGATTGTAAACCACTGGACTGCACCACTCCCTCTGCATCACTTTAACCATATTTTAAATGCTGTCTTTTTAGAAATACTGGCACAGAAGTGCACTTTACAATACATGGCTTGTAGTATAATATTTAAATTGATTCTAAAAGCATTGCAAATATAATAAAACACTTAGGCTCTAACATAAATTAGTCACAAAATCAGTTTTAGTGAACATGTAAAGGAGACGGTTTGTAAAACCAAAGTAAATACATAAAGCCAGTTAATCAGAACACTTAAAGTCATTTATAAAAACACGGAGGTTTCTATAATTTTGTTTAGATAGCAGGTCCACCTATGTCCTTTGCTTTTCCAGGGACTAGTAGACATCAAAACACAGTCGTAGCTGAAATACTGATAAGCTGTTTGGTTTAGAGCCAAAACAAGCAGCTGCCTTCCAGAAAACAAATGGTGTGTCTGGTGTAGTGAACCTGCACCTTATCCGAAATACACAGAAGTGCTTTAAAACTGTATTTGAGATTCCATTCAAGAGTCAAGTCAGAAAGATGGTGTTATACATATTAATATAACACTGATATTGCATCAGAAAGAGATTTCAGTTTATGGCAGGGTACATTTCTGACTCTCATTTTATCGCTGTAGTTTGTTGAAATTTTTTAAAGGAATTTCTGTATCTGGCACCAATTTTAACAATGACAGTAGATTTAATTTATGCCTAGCCACATTGCTTAGTGCATCTATGCCAGGATCACTTGGTGATGGTAGGGGGCCTTTGCACTGAAATTAATTTGCACTGGTCCTTGGAATCTCATTTGGAGAGACTAGAGAGGTGAAAGATTCTGCCACAACAAGAATGTATTCTGTATTCTGCAACAGACAGCGTTCCCAGCAACTGAAGATGGCTTACAGATGTTTACTGCTATTTTTTCCTGTATGTTGTCTACTTTGTTGTACATTTTCCTCTTATGGCTAAGTTATTTAATATCCCTGGGTATTTTATATTTATATTCCCTTTATTTTATTTTTTGTTATATTCACTACCTCTGTAACATCACATTGCATACAAGAAATAAATATTCATTACATATAAATACTATAATAATCAATATCAGCAAGTTTATGTATAACAAATATGCCAGTACTTCATTCATTTACAAATGCTGCAAATAATTTACAAAAATGCAAGTACATAGCAAAAGGTTTGAACATCACAACTAAGGGCTCAGAATATTGTATCTAGTTCTGACCAATATAACCCCACTGTATTTTGCAACTATAGTTGCCACATCACTGGCCAAATTCTGATCACTGCTCAGTAATATTCACTATGAGGATAAAACAAGATTTAGCATCAAACCCTTTTGTCTTTAGAGACTGTTAAGAGGCAAGTCTATTATAGCTAGCTGATAATCTCATGAAATTTAAGCACCTTCCTTTCCTCGATGACCCCATCTCACACACTGCTTCATTGACGGACAGTTTCTAAGCTCACCTAAAAACATATATTGAGGCATCAGCCCCTGTCAGATACAAATACAATACTAAATTCAAGAATAAATACTTATGGTGGAATCCTATTAAAAACAAATTGTACAATAAAATGAACAAACTTATTGTCCATGTAAGCTAAATACCCCAACCTATTAAAGTGAAGTTAAAAAGATGAACAAAGAATTTATACGAAAAGTCACATTTTTTAAGATAAGTATAAACTGAAAATGTCCATCTATGTAAAGGACAACCACAAGACTACTAATAACTGTTAAAAACCTTAGAAGTAACTCTCAGCACTGCACTGAGCTAATAAATAACAAAGCATACTCAGCTCCAGAGGACACAGCAACACATTATCTGATAAATGTACCTAACTTTACACTCCTATCTCCTGCACACTTTCCTTTGGATATTAGCATGCTCACACTCCCTGATCGCCACAGATCAAACCCTGAGGGCACTTTCCAATGCCAAGAACACTAGCCCTATGGGTACAGACAATGTGACAGGTTGTCTTCTCAGCACCAAGGACAGTTTTATACACTCACTGCTAAACATATTCAGTCTCAGCTTGTCCACTGGTTACAGGCCTGAGGTGTAAAGAACTGCTGCAGTCATCTCACTCAACAAGGCAGGATCCACCATTGACCACATAACTGTAAACCAGCCTCATCTGTAAGACAGTGGAGGGCATCATTATAGAACTTATAAACAAGTACATCAGCCTACAGTCCCTTGAATCAAATCAGTTTGGGTTTGTAAAAGGTAGACCCTGCCTCCTCAAGTTAGTGGACTGCTTCTAATAAGTTACTGATATTTTGGATGCAGGCAACTCAGTGCAAACTGCTTACCATATTCTGGGACAGGTCTCTGACACCATCCCACATACTAGAATTGTTATTAAGCTAATCAAACTAAATGGAAAACTCTATGTAACTTGCTGGATAGCACAGTAAACTGGCTTACTGACAGAACACACTCTAGCAGTCTAGGAGACACACTTTCATCAGAAAGGATCATTAATGGAGTGCCTCTCAGGGATTAGTCACTGGGCCACTTCTCTTCAGTATTTACTTCTCTAATGTCAACGTCATTGTTAAGGGTCTGCGGCTGACCGAATGTGTGGATGACTGCAAACTCAGAGCAGTCATAAAAGCTCCAGCTGATTTCCAGATTCCTCAAGATGGTCTAACTCATACAAATAAATGGTGCCAGACCATGGCCTTAAGCTAAGTGCCATATAATGTAGTATAGTGACTTTTGATAAACATGGGCACCCGTATACCTAACACATGGATGACACCAAAATGAAAATTGATACAGTTATTAGGCATCTGTGCATTTTTATTGACAATGAACTATTCTTTGACCACTATATATCTACTGTTATTATGAAATCCTTTTATTTAATTAGACTGATTTTCAGAGGAATATCTTGTAGATTAAGGGAATTTATTATCCCTCTATAGTCCCCAGTATCAGATCCATAACAGAATGTAATGGCACTTATGTTATATACTTATCTAAACATATGACTCAATTCAAAATATTGCAGCATTTCCTCACAAAGACAATCAAGGGCATGTCTTTCATCTGCTACACATACTGCCTTTAAGCACTTTCTTTTTCCTCATTTTCTTACTGAATTTTGATGGGAGACCTTTGTCATGCCTAAAAAGCCGCAAAGTATCTCCTCCTATGTGACGTTCTACAAATCTGCAAAACAAACGGCACCTTAATCATCTGCTCAAAAAAACTAAACTTTCACAGCAGCATAACCAGGACCTCTCAAAGAATTATCCTTTAATGGAACAGACTTCCCTTCAATCTAAAACAAAGTAGCTCTAAATCTAAAACAAAGTAGCTATTGACTCTCCTCAAATGCAACCTGGAAGAATAGATGGGGAACTGAAAAGTTATTCCTAGTCTGACTCCCTTCAAACCGTCTTTGAAAGGGGGAAGAAATTAGGTAGCAATTTATTCATGTTTTAAGTTACTGAAGAAATGGGATCTTGAAGTTATGTTACAAAGGAACTGTTTGGTCAACAGCCTAGTATAAACCTATGACCTTCTATAAGTTTATTATAGCTTTAAAATACAGGTGTCAATCAGTTTTTTGACCTCACTTCTGTGAACTTTGTGTCACAGATGGATTTTGACTGAATTTTCGTTAGTGATCAAAATGAACAATTCAGTGATGCCTTGTTTGATGCAGTTATTTTTCAAACTTTGCCTTTGCAGTTGTAAAACTGTCTCGTTATCCCAACATATATTATCCTCAGAGGTGATTAGAATGAGTTGTTGTGGGTACTTGGAGAACAGCTCCTTGAAAGAGTGGTTTTGGTTCTTTCTCTTATGTGATGTACTCTCTGTTTACTACTGAATTAATTTTTGAGGCATTCTACAATGTGTGCATTGAAGTTTATTTTTGTGTGTGTGTGTGTGTGTGTGTGTGTGTGTGTGTGTGTGTGTGTGTGTGATAGTTTAGGATAGTTTAGATAGGATAGGCTGTGAGGAATTTATCATTTTATTTTCAAAAAGTGATAGAAAAGAGAAAGAAGGGAACCATTGTTGTATGGACTGAAGTTGTTATTTATGGGATGTTAAATGTGCTGAACAGACTTACAATAATATCTACTTGATAGTGATGTAAGTGATATTTGTGGTGATTAGATACATTTTTGTTTGTGGATGTTCATATTCATGTTGGCCAGATTGTATTTCAGGGAAGGGAATAAAAAACATATTATAATGGCTGTCAGCTATCATTAATACAATGAGCTGTTGACTCATGTTTATGAAACAATTTGTAAAAATGTATGCATTTCCAATAAGTAACTCTTAAGCAACATAGAACAAAAGATATCATTAGTCACTTTTACTTTTAAGAGTATACTACAGTTTTTTTTTTCCATTTTGAACATCTACTGGGTTCTAACTTGCTTCTCTATAGGAAGACTTCAGCTTCTGTCAGTTTTATCGCATTACATTCTCGCACATTTGAAATTAAGCTTATTTTTAAAGACAGTACACAGTAAGTTTCCAAAAGAGCAAAACCAGGTTGTCACCACTTTGAGATGACCTTTTGCATCATCAGCAGGTTATATAAAATACAGTAGGTTTTTAAAAAAAATCTTAATCAAGAATACAATTGGAACATTTTAAGAGGTAATTATTATTTGTCTAAGCACTTAGACTCAACATGTAAAATCATAACATTATTTAATTTCTTAAAAAATGTTTCAATATTAAATATATAATTTGCTATTGTAAAATGTCAGCTGTTTTGCGCATCACAGTCTATTAGGGCAATATATATGATTCTAAGAACTAGCTAAACCATGCCAGAGGTGTCTTTGGTGGACGAAAGTGCTAAACTAACTTGTTATTTCTTAGTGTTTGTTTGAAGTACTATTCTTTTAGAGATTTTGTGTGTACAATACATTGACTATACAAGTAATTCCTTTAATGTGAATTTATAACATTTCAAAAATGACAATCATTTGAGCTTCAGTTGTTTTGCTCAAAACTTATCTTCCATGCTGTTTACGTTTTTTTAAGTTCTCCTTTTCCTGATATACATTTTATTACAAAGAGAACAACAAAAAAAATAACATATATTCTAAATATAAAACACCTGTAACCTTATGCTGTCTAGAAAATTCAGCACTAGAAGTCATTCGGTTTTATTTTCAGAAAAGTGTATCTGCAAACATGATAAGCTGAAGTGATTGGTACTGGTAAAAGGACTGTTTAGGAGGTAGCTGGGTAGTGTTAACAGTGCACCCCCCACACACATATATTTCTACCTATATGTCTATCTAATCTATCTATCTATCTATCTATCTGTCTATCTATCTATCTATTTACATTTGTTGATGGAGAGACTGTTAAATACAGATAGTTAAAACATCATTTCATTGACTCCGATTCTTCATTTGTTACAAATATTAATTGATCAAAACTTTTCCCATTGAATGAGCCATACTCTTGCACCATTGGTTATTGCATATACTAAATCCAGAGTTAAAATAATTCAGCATAAAGGTGACTAATTTGAATTTGCTCAGAACTCTAAAACTCTGTAGCCTTGCAATTAATATATCTACAGTATGTGGCTTTGGAAGAAGAGCTTGCACACTGGGGGTATAACAGTAGAAAGTCCCCACATGACGATATGACAGCATTTAGGCCATTTGAATTCTACCATCTGTCATTGAACTTATTTCTGCCATCTCTCCTCCTTCTTCCCCTGAACTCACTGTATAGTAATTTGCTTTTGTCAGTAAACATCACCCCTTTATGGTTCAGGGGCTCTTTTTTCTGCACATGCTGTAGCTTACAGTATCCCTTCTTTATGCCTGAGAGTCCAAAGAAAAGAGTGAGAGAGAGCGGGGGGGGGATTAGAAAGTATCATGATCATCATCAAAGTGAATTACAGATCTTACATTATGTTTTACTGATTCCCACATATTGGGTGGGAGAACATAGCCTGTTCTTGTTACTACGCACTGAGACTTTACAAACTGTCTGTGTTACACATAAAAGGACACATCATTTTGTCCAGATCTAACACTGTCTCCACTAAGATGGTGCTCCTTCAACAAAGAAATACCATGCCAATTAGGGAGGAAGAAAGGATGGCTTTCTAATGTTAACTGAATCCCCTTGTTCTTCTCTTAACAATAATAGTTCTGTTCGATTTCTTATTCTGTTCCTGACTTTGTACCATTGACTTCTACACTGAGCTCATTTATTAGTATATCCTAGTTACTGCATAGCATGGCAATCCTCCTTTTTACATCTGCATCACATTCTGATAACAGATACATTTTATTCTTTCGTTTTGTTAGATGTCAACAGTTCTTCCTTTAGACTTCATAGATGTGTACTAGGCTCATGGCCCTGGAGCCTTTACAAGCCTAGCCCATAGGATTACCCTGAAAATAAACAGCCTTTGCAAGGCTCAAACCCAAGACGTTGCACACTATAGCCACAGTGATATACCACTAAGCCATGTCAGATATATATGTCTTTTCTGATGCCATTTCCAGTTCTTGATCTGATATTTTCTTGAATACTCTCTGGTGAAGAACCCTTCCCTCTCAGTATTTTTGCTTCATTTTAAAATGTTTTTCTGTGTTGCAGTTTTGACTTAATCTGACAATCTTACTGCAGCAAATGCTATACTTCATCTAAGGTGAAGAGCGCCACACTGTGTGGAGTAAAATATTACAGTACAGAATCCATTATCCGTCGATTATATGAAACATCAATTATCCGAATGCAGCCTTCCAAAGTTTTTTGGTAGGAAAAATCATTAAGTCTGAATATGTCAATGTTATACGTATTCGCTTTTGCATGTTGTTTGAGCTTGTGCTATAACAATATACCATACAATTTTGTACTTATAGTAAATTTGTTCTATTTTTCTAATGTTCCTCAAAAACATTTTTAGAGTTTTTTTATCTGGTTCAATTATATGTTTGATTATCCCAACTACCCTAGGTCCCAATTAGTTTGGATAATCGACTCTCTACTGTACTTGCTGTTGATTTTGTGTAAATAACTGTAGCGATTTATCTGTCACATCTTAGAAGCAAAATATATATCCAGGAAGGCAACTTTTTTGTGATATTTTCCAGTAACATGTATTCCAATTTCCTGCCATATCAATCAATCAGTCAATCCAATGTTTCATTTCATGTTTTTCTTTTCAAATATATACAGAATCAGAACTACATTTACACTGAAAAAAGTGTACAGAAAAGAATTTAATTCATCTCCAAAATAAATTAACATAGGTTCATAGTTTCATACTAGGCTATCTGCCCTGGGGCAATTATAAGCCTAGCCCGATTCTGTATGGCTTACGCCACCCCTTGATTTGAGTATACTGTGCCCTTTTTAAGGTTTAGTTTACTGTGCCTCTGTCCAATAGTGACACGGGAGTAATCCCTGGGACAAACCTACAATCCCCCATCCACCTATCGAGATTCTTCTTGAAGAGATTCAGTGAGGTGCTCTGCCTCACATGAACTGGAATTCTATTCCAGAGTGAAGGGAGCCTCTGGGTTATGAACCTGTCCCTCCAGCAAGTTCTATTTATTTCTGTGCTGAGGTTCAAGTCCCTCAGTGTGGCTCTAAGGGATTTAGATTTACTGAGGAGGAGCATGTCCATTAATTCTGGATTTGACATAGCTTAGTATGACAGGCATAGATCCAAATAGGTGGTATGCAACTGAGTAGAGCTGGAGTTTTTAACTGAGCAGCATATGGCATCTATTTGAGACCCTTGATCCTCTTGGTGAGATACTTTTGGGGTCTTTCTAATTGCTGCAGGTGTCGGGTAAAGTACATCCCAAAGGGGCATTGTATTCTATGATGGGCCTGATGAGGGATGAATAAAGGCACGATTACCTCTCTTGATCTAGATGTGAAACCCTTCGTGATGAGGTGGGCTATGTAGAAGGTCTTTCTAACCACTTTGGCAATGTGGTTTTCAAAGGAGAGATTGTTATCAACTTGGGTCCCTAGGTCCCTAATAACTTTCTCTGTACTTAATGGGTTTCCACCTATGTGGTAATTTGTGGGCACATTGTTTTGCCAAAGGGTATGACTATACATGTTTTGGCATTTAGCTTTAAACCACGGTGCTGGCACCAGTTATCTGTCTCTGTGAGACCTTTTTGAAGGATGTTTGTGTCAGCTGGAGAGTTGATTATGGCGCCCAGTTTGCAGTCGGAACTTGGTGAGCCATAGTCCTCCCACGTTTGCCTGTACCTCAGAAAAGTATATACCGAACAAGAGTGGTCCCAGGACAGAACCCTGTGGGATGCCACTTGTGACCGGTTTCGAGTCGGATATGGCTCCAGCAACTCTCACTCTGTGGGTTCTGTCTTTGAGCTAGTTTGCGACCCATCTTGTGACATAGGGGTTTATATTTAAGCTGGATAGCTTATCTATGATGCCCGAGTGGGGTATTGTGTCATATGCCTTTGCAAGGTCCAGATAGGCTGTGTGGACTATCTTCCCTTCATCTATGGCTTTGGTGACTGTTTCGAAGAAGTCAACCAGGTTCAAAAGGCAGGATCTGCCCTTGACAAAGCCGAACTGGGTAGGATCTAGTGTCTGTAGGTCCCCAATGTCTTTGTTTATGAGCTCCATGATGATCCTCTCCATAGCCTTGCAGACTAAGCTAGTCAGGCTTATGGGGCGATAGTTTCCAGGGTCCATAGAGGCTCCACCTTTGTGGAGTGGGACCACTGTTGCTGTACGCCATTCTGTGGGCACATATCCTGTAGTGAGGCTTAGATTGTATAGCTGTTTTATTTGAGGGATTAGTTCCTCTTGGAGTTCATGTAGGACGCAACCTGGGACGCCATCTGGTCCCATGGAAGCAGTGTTTTTTGCTTTGGAGAGGGCAGCCTTCACCTGAGCATCAGAGATGTTTGGGAGGCAGCCCTCTGCTGGGATAGATACTTGCTCTTTTGGGGGGGAGGGGGTGGAAACATCATTGTATATCACTGTCACCAGGAAAAAGGTATAACAGGACTAATTTTTATTAACTTTTTAGGGATATTTTTCATTTCTATTTACTTTATCTGTTGGGAATTTTCTGGGGCTAAGAAAACATATTGGAGAGTGGGTTTGTTTATGTAGTGGAGTTTTCCATTTAAGTCATAGCACAACATGTGTTGGAGACCATGATCAGATTTACAACTTTGGGGGACTAGGCAGGTGCTTGCACTGTGGTTGTTTGAAAGGACAGATGTCTTCATTTAAGATCATGCCTGCTGGAGAGCTTCACTTGAAATTTTGTTTTCTGAATTTTTTTCTGGGTGCTTTCTGTCCGCTCACCTACTGAGTATCAAGACTCCCCCAATCAGACTCTGCTGATTCACTCCCCTTTACCAGGTATCCTTGGTATGGGGGGATAAGAAGCATAGAGATGGGCTGTCACCACGCTACCATGAGAATTATTTGTGCCTTCCCTTACATCTTGGAAATTATGGTATATTAGATAGGGTCTAACCCCTCCTTTGGGCAGGGGGGTACATGACCTGTACCACCATGGTGAACCGGAATGCTCTGCCTGAAGTAAGTGCGGGCATGTACATTTGTGATTAAAAATATCTTGGTGGCCATATGCCCACCTCTAGACCATTCCACGGAGCATCACCCCTTCTCCAACGGTTTGTAGCATTGTATCACTTTGATCCATCATCCTCTCTTCCAGGATGAGCACACCCATTCTCCAAAACCAGCTTCAACAAATGTCGGTGCCATTAAGCTACTTACATGTATATGTAATTTATAGCTGATTACAGATATTATACCTCATTGTTTTAAGCATTTCCTTATTATACCACTGACAAACATTTCTCATTCCATATCTAGAAATGATTATAGACCAATTGCAAATGCTTACCAGCTGCCAAAGTTCTCAAAAAACTGAATTACTAGCAAATTCTTGATTACATTCTCCAAATATCATATATTGTCTGACAGACAACATCATTTTAGATCCATATACAGCACCAATTTTTACTTCCCAGACCAAATATAGTGCAGCATAATGTTAGTGCATCACAGCAAGTGGTTCCTCAGTTTGATTCTTGGCTGGGCTGCCTTCTGAGTGGAGTTGGCATGTCCTCCCTGTGTTTGTGTGGGTTTCCTCCAGATGCTGTGTTTTTCTCCCACATTCCAAAGACATGCACACGCTAAATTGGCTATAGGTATGAGTGTTCATGAGAGTGTGTGGTATGGAAGCATAACTATGGCAGGGCTAGCCACCTGGCAGTGTAAACCTTGGCTATAGATGATTGTCACTGTTGAACTGACACCACACTTTCATGTACAAAAATAGGAAAAAGGGGTTGTGGATGGATGGATGGAAGAAAGTGTCTTAACACCTGCAATGTTTTCAGACCTCAGACATGCATTCAAAAGTATGGATTGTAGCATGTTTTTAGAAAAAAAACTAAACAATATTGATTTTTCCCTACAGAAGTACTACAGCGGTTTACCTAATATCTTTCCAACTGGATTTGCATTGTACAAACAAATAATACATTCTCTGACATGGGAAATACCTCAAAGGGGGTAAAATAGGGGTCGCTAGTGGGACCATTGTTATTTTCACTGTTCAGTAATGACCTGCAATTCAGGTACCCAAACTCAGAATGTATTACATACGCAGATGAGTAGGTGTTCCTAAGGGCACACAATTTATCAACACGAGTAAAGCTAATTCTAGAAACAACACCAGTGTGATGCTGAATTGGATTCTGTAACAACAAACTTTTTTTATGACTCAGAAATCTACAGTTTTGATGCTTTGGACTCATGTAAAACTTGCCAGTGTTGCCCTGTTGAAAAGCAAAGATCCTTTCTTTAAAAAAAAAAAAACACATACAACTGCAAATCATCAAGGTACTTAACAATTTCAACGAGTTACCGAAAATATCACATTTACTAAGCATAGAAACAAGATGTACAATTGCATTAAACTTACTTCTTCCTACACTTGAACATACCTGCTTATTGTAGTACTGTAGTCACTGCAGAGGTCTCTTGCAGAATGCAGAGAATGAGATATTAAGGATTATCCATCTAGCCCATAACAAGCTGCATCATTGTGGCAGCACACAGAAAACTAAAGGGTTGCCTGTTGAAGCCGTAGAAAACTTTTTCTTGACAATTTAATGTTGAAACTGCTTAATGATAATTATTTTCCACCACTGAGAAACAAACTATTTAATGATTGTTACATTTTAGCTCCAAATTCTAATATTGATCAAACTGGTGAAATTAAAAGCCAGTTCAGCTGAGCCCTGTAAACAGGATGTGAAACTCATCATAACTATAACTATTTTAACTTAACACTGGATTTGTCCCCTTGACTACCTCAAGATAGAAACCTGCAGACCCTCAAGTGGAGCTTGTACAGATTCAAATCCTGCTAAATAAGATTAACTATCAGATCACAGCATACTACAGAACCACTTCCATGTCTCCAGAAAATCACAGACTATCCCTAAATATTCTTTGATGAGCTCCCCATAAGTAGGAATGTTGCCATCTTAGGTGATCTTAACTACCCAGTGATTAACTGGTGGACCTGAACCACCAATGTAGGATATGGACAGACATTCTTAGATTTTTTTTATCTCCCTGGGCCAGATTGTTAGTGAACCTCCTAGAAAACAAACTGTACTTGATCTGGTCATAACAAACTTAACATCTGTATGTACCATCCTAAGGTAGCCTCTTCATTTAAGTCAGACCACAAGCTAGTAAACTTCTTTATCAAAATCTCCAAGCTGACAGATACAAATATTACAGAAGTCAAGGACTTTAAATGTACAAACCTTCAAGTCTATGATGAAATCTCTTAATTTGAGTATAATGGTATTATCCTTAATGTTAATACTGCAAAGAGTTGTGCAGAAACATTCTGCTTGAACCTGGGCACGTATTAAATTCAAAGTCCCAGTTAAATCCAAGCAAATGGAGATGTTTAAAAGCAGTGGCGGCTGGTGACTTCAAATTAAAGGGGGGCTGCAGGAGACAGCTGAATGGGTGGGGCCAATGGGAAGGGGTGTGACCAACTTGAAAGGGGTGGAGCTATGCTCAAAAGCCACAACAACTGGAACTTTAATTAAATACGCTGACCTGGGTGCCAAACCATCATTATGAGAGTCGAATCAAGACAAAATGAAGTGTAGAAGAAAAAAATTTCAATGCATTGGCTACATGACAGCTTACTTAATATCTAGATGGAAACACAAAGGTTGTGAGGCATGAAAAAATAAATTACTTTTTAAATACATTACTGGAATGCCAGTCAAAATCAAGTATCTAAAAAAACAAGCAGCACTCAACTCAAACCACTTCTCCTTGCACTGCAGTTCTAATTATAATTTATATTCAGTTTATAAAATTACCAAGTAACATGCTGAAAGTAGCAATCTCTGTGATACCCCCACTTGTAAAAATGCTTCTTATCCAAAAAAGACCTGCTGTCTGACAACAACTATCTACTTGTTTCATGGGGAAGACATGGTCAAAGAAAAAATGAACAGCAAACAAGAAACAAGCTCAAGATAAATTGTTTAAAGGATTACTGCACAAGTTATGGACCACACATGATAGATTGACATTCTGTTTAGTTTACGGGTAAAGCCTGGAAAGATGACTGCAAGTCTTCAACAAAATACTGTAATTCTGTCCTTTATTAAAAATACTGTCATATGCATTTCAATACCTAAGGCTTATATGTTATCTAGTTATGTAAATATTCTCTGCATGGCAACAACAAAAAGGCTTTCAATGTTGGTAATTCTTTAACAGTATGCTTATTAAAGCTTACTTGCATCTTACAATCTCTGATAAGTTTACCTGATGGTCATTAAAGCATTGCTACTTAAACACAGAGCAACAGGGCACTGCAACAGCATGCATTTTCTGAATAATAAGAAGCATAAATCAACAGTATAAAAATATGACAGAAAACCAGAACATTCTTCAAAATTAAGGACAGATGAAAAGCCACTGTCGTACTTTTGTCTACCTTGGATGGGGGAATATTCTGTACACTTACACTGCATAACTGCTCCTTGCCTTGCTTGTACACATCCAGAGTAACTACATGGGGGAGTGGAGTGCAACAAGTATGTCACAATTTGAAATGTCTCTGACAGTGATGGCTCTGACACTCATACCTCTCAACCTCAGAGCAAGAAATCTGGACAAAGCCATGCATAGAAGTGGGACACAGGCCCAAAAATAAGGACAAATTTTAAATATTGCTCTTATAAACTTAGAAAGATAATAGAATAGTAGTAGGTCTTGTATAAGTATGAATTTTCTGAAGGGTATGAAATCTGAAACTCAAATGTCTGCCATTATTTTCTAACCTCACTCTTTAATGAGTTGCCACTAATTTGCCAGAAAACCACAATTTTATGAAAAACAGACCAAACACTTGATGAAAAAATATAAAATTGTCACACAATACAGCTGGGAACCTGTCAAAGAAGGGACACCTTTTTAATATTATACTGTTAACTTGAGCAGATGACAAAATAAGAGAATATATATGCATTCCTGAAATAAAAGTAATCTATAACTCTAATCATTACAGTTATTTATAATTGTAAACCCTCCACATTTTCTTCCAAAATTGCCATTTTGCATTGGGATTATTAGGGGGAGAGCAACATTTTGAGCCAAAATTGGGAACAGTTGAGAGGTTTGGATATTCCTAATTCTATAAAGTGATTTATTTGCATGTACCTCTCAACCTCTTAATGCAGGAAATCTGGACAAGGCCAAATATATCTTGGGGGAACATACAAACAGTACTAAAAATTGCTCTTGTATAAACTTAAGACAGTTGACAGAATAACAGATCTTGCTTTAGCATACATTTTTCTGAAGGTTATGATGTCTGAAACTCAATGTCTGTCATTATTTAGTGACTTAATTCCTAAATGATTTGCCAGAAAGCCACACATTTTATGAAGAGCAAACCAAAAATAAGAAGCAAAAATCTATTAATTCTGCAGAAATCTGGACAGTTGAGGGGTATAGTTCAGCCAGGGATGTCTTTGATTTTGCTGCCCTTCCCGTCTTTACAAAATCATGGTCGAATGGAGCCTCCCCCCTGCAGTCATTCCAATATCCCATTCCTTGGTTATTTCACCCCATTTACCATAAACACTGTAATGTGCATACTGCTTTACTTCTGTGATGATTTGGATTTCATTTGAAAGTTTTATTTTGCATTTTACTATACGAACACTAATATATATCTGCTAAACAAAGCAATGCAGTCTCACAATGAAAATAGACTTAGCATTAAAACTTCTCTGACCTTGAAATTTACATTCATTGAAACAGCATTGAAGCCCACATTCAAAGAAAATACATTTTGCCAGTGGCACATAAAGATTAACTTTGGGCTGTTTTCAAATCATAGGCCCCTTGCACACGAAACATACAAGTGTTCTTTGATACACTTTCCTGATTGTATTAAATTATATTCCTTGTACAATACAGTACAGTTGTTAGAGGGTGTTTTAAATTTGTTTTGAACACTTTTCCAGTAAACAATGAAATAAAATGCATGCACCAATAATGACAAAACTACCAAATTCAGAACATTTCCATCATAAAAGTCTATTCAAACATCTACAGTCCACCAGTATCAGTAAATATGCACAATCTTTGAAGTCATCTAAATAATTCCACATTAAAAAAATCTGTAACTAATGAAGAGGTTGCTGACAGCAAACAACTTTATATTTCATTGCTTCATCTACAGATAAAGTGCCTGTTGCCCTTGAGGAATACATTGCCTATGTTGCATTAAAAAAATGATAAGCTAGTAATATTGCAATAGGGAATGGATGGCAAACTGATAAAAGGTTCATAGTTACTAGGTATCTTCACCAAAAAGGACTGCAGCATCCACCCCCTTTACAACACAGTACAGTATCAGCAATGCATCTACCTACTGTGGGAGTAGAACCCACACCCTTTTGCCTCAAAAGCAAGTACACTACCTGCTGTGCTATTAACAATGCAAGCAGAATCAGCATAAGCAGCGCTAAACTTTTGTTCCCCTACAGCTCTCAGCTCCTTGTAAAATCTACTCGACACTCAGCTTTATCGCTAAACTTTGCAGTACAAGAAATCTGGAAAAAGCCAAAATTTATTGGGGAGGGGGGACAAAAGCCCAAAAAACAGGGACATGTTTTAAACATTGCTTGTATAATGTTGGAAAGTTACTAGAATAAAATACTGTATTACTACCATACATTTTACTGCCAAGTCTTGAACCCAGGACCCCATGCAAAACAGTCAGAGCAACATACCACTATGCCAAATCAGCTGTTTTGTGAAACACAGGAAGACTGAAACTTAAATGGCTGCCATTTAGTGAATTCAGTTCTCACCATAGCTGTAAACCTCTTAGCACAAAACACCTGAACAAAGCCAATAATGGGGGAATACAGTCCCCAAGCATATTCAGTGAATTCAGTTCTCACCATAGCTCTCAACCTCTTAGCAAAAAACACCTGAACAAAGCCAGTAATGGGAAAATGCAGCCCCCAAACAGATTCAGTGAATTCAGTTCTCACCATAGCTCTCAACCTTAGCACAAAGAAACCTGGACAAAGCTAATAATGGGGGAATACAGTCCCAAAAATAGGGACACATTTCAAATATCCATGTTATAAACTTAGAATAAACATTTTTGTGTTACCATGTACTTTCTGAAGAATATGAAGTCTGAAATTCAAATGAATATTATTTTTATTTATTTAACATTTGATAACCAGGAAAGTCTGACTTGGAACAAAAGCCAAGCTTCAGCAGAGGTCCAGGGAGAAACACTCCTGATGTGTCTTTTAAGATGGGAGGACATGCACACTCTACACAAAAGGAACCCCAGCCAAGAGTCAAACCAGAGAACCTGTAGCTGTCAGGCAACAATGCTACCTCTGCACCACTGCACTGCTGACTGTGTAAGGAAACAAAAATACAGAAACCATAGATTTTATGAGGAACAGAACAGAACAAATATGAGGCAAAAATCTGCAAATTTATTACAAATGGTGGTGGGTAGGGAATTCAGGCCCTTGCCACCTGCACCCAAGATACAAGGTTCAAGCCTGAGGTATTCCCTACCCACCTCCATGTGTTCTCTCTAGCCACCAGTATATAGCACACCCTGCAAGCTAATGGCTGGTTTCCCTTTCCCCGTGAGAAGGCTCAACTGTCCTCCCCACTGGTTTCCCTGTGAGAGTAGGTGCAGACAATGCAGTCCAGAGTTCTTCCATTCTATGCGGTCATCACTGCACAGACTTCTGGGCATCTGCAGGGCAGAGATGCCTATCCTCCTATCTGGACTGCTGACATAGCAGTCTGGAGTTCTATGAGTTCCAGGAACTCCAAGCACGCATGTGCTGAGTTCAAGGACTCACAATTTGTTTTGCTTTTTCCTTCTTTCTACATGTGAGGGCACTGCAGTCCTGCAGTCCTATAGGACAAGCCGCCCCTATTTAAAAGCAAACCAGTGTGGTGGCCCTCAAGCATTAATAAACTATGTAATCAAAGAAAGAAACTACTAAAGCTATATAGCAGAACAAATGACCCCAAATTAAGGAGAACATAAATCAGCTAGACAAGAAACTAAAACAGAACATGAAGAACAAAAGCTTCTCATGAAATCAGACTAGCCACAGAAGTAAAAGACAAACACAAATCTTTAATTCATTATGAGAGAAAAATAACACATAATATTTCTCTGAGTATATTCACAATGGTACTAATTCCTTTGATCCAGTGGGTATTGCTAAAATACTGGAAAATAAATTTAGTGCCAAGTTCACCCCAGAGGCATCTATTCCAAACCCCAACTTTTCCTGATGGAGTCAAGCCCCAGTCATCATGAAAAAGCATGATAGTCTCAAAAATGAAGAATACTTCATCCATGGGGCATGACAACATGTTTAGTTAATAGCCCTAAGCAAGCATTGGTGGATCCACTCCTCATACTCTTCAACCTGATCAAATGACTTTATCCTATGGAAGTAGTGCACAGCTATTGTGATGCCACTTCTCAAGGGTGGCCCTACGCCAGACTATGAGAATTGCAGACCGATCAGCCTGAGTTTTATATGCAAAGCCACAAAATGTATAACTGACCTAATTTACTGTAATGTCAAAAATCTTATCAGACTTGACCTCCAACAATTTGGCTTTGTTAAGGATGGAGTCTGTCTACTGAATCTAGTCAACATTTTTGACAGGCCTACTCAGATTGTTGACCGTTGACCATGCTAGGGCTTTTGATACCATACCACATGCAAATTTAAAAAAATAGGTTGAAGGAACTCCAAACTGAACTATATATGGTTAGGTGAATAGCCAACTGCCTACAGACAGAACTCACATAGTAAGAGTAAGGGGAGCATCTCCTGCATACCTCTTAACCGTCCAGATTTTCACCTCATATTTTTGGTCAGTTCCTCATAAAATCCAGCTAGCTAGATTCTATGTTATTTGTGAATAGCAATATGGTTTGTATGCTTGTCTTACAAATGTAAGAAAACTGTATGTTATGTGCTAAGCTTCAAGAATGTAACCACAGTGTACCCTACTGGAAAAGAACAGAGTTAACTTGCAAACTCTAAGAAAATAAGTGAATTGTTTATGATGGTGTTTATCTCAGCTAGAAGAGAGAATGTCTGCAGCTAGATTCTTTCTATTGTCTGGAAACAGAAATAATTACAGGTTTCAAAGGTAAAAGTGTGTAACTGTTTTATGACTTCCAGTTCCAGGCAAACTTCTAAAACATAAGTATTTTTGACACAGAGGTGCTAAATTTTTAAGTTTCTGTTAGCCTGGGAACTAGAGGCAGAGGTGACAATGAATGATGTAATCTGAGATAGCCCAGCAGAAATGTTTGATAGTAATTTAGGAACTATCTCAGAGAGAAAGTCTGGGCATTTTCTATTTGTCTTTGGACCTAGAAACATTCTTTCATCAGCACTCCTCATCTATATTTGTCTGGCTCTGTAAGTAAGTAATTTAGGGCATAGTATCTTTTAGATATAGATAGGAATACAGTAAAGATTAGTTTAGATGTTTCTGGTATTTATGTGAGACTATCCTGCAATGTTGTTTTAAAGTATTTCCTGTGATTCTGAACTCTGTTGTCACTGTGTCAAATTATTGAGCATTGTCTTGTTCTTTTATTATTCATTATTAAATATATTTAAACCTTTTAATTGCGTCTGGTTTATTTAGAGAAGTTTAAGCTCTTAGAGTACTTGCATATGCATTTGGTGACACTGTACTGGCCACTCCTAAATAGTAATAATAGTAACATTACACAGTAGAATTGGTCACACTTTGGGAAGGGCCTTATAGTAGCTGATAAAGGGTGGTTGGTGGCAGTGATTACTTCCTTATAGTCTGGGCAGAAGGGAGCATAGCTAGTAAACCTGTACCAGCCTTCCCCAGGAGTGTCTATATGTTTGTATATAAACTTAGAAAATGAGAAACCAAAGCCATATAAACACCAAAGAAAACTGGAAGAAATGGTACTAATGGTCAATAAAGACTGAAAAGTGAAAAACTTTAGCGTATAAAAAACTTTATTCAGCGCTTTCGTCTGAACAAGACTTCTTCAGAAAAACAGTAAAGCTGCTCAAAAGGTGGTTTAAATATGATTCAAACTACTGATAAAAATCAATTAACCAATACAAACTTAGTATCAATTAAGAAACTCCAAAAATTAAAAAGACATGCACATTTTACATATAAAACATTTCACTAAATATTAATACAACAGTACATAATTATAAATTAAAAAACGTCTCAAATAAATGAATCAATTCATTCAATCAAACTTTCCTGACTGTTAATTTTCTATATTTAGGAAACATTTAATGTTGTTGGCATCATTTAAGCCTGTTTTTTTATCAGCCCATAACTTTATCTGCCATGACATTTCTCTTTGTTCCAAGTAATTTTTGTAGTCCCCCCAGGGTCAGAATTAACCACTTCCAATATGGAAAATGAATTTTTTTTAATTTGTTGCACTCCTTAGAATGTTTATAAAGGGCATTGTTTACATCTTTGTTCTTGATACTATAAAAATGTGTTCTCTTATACATTCCATCAGGATGCGTGTGGTCATCCTTACATAGAATGCTTCACATCCACTACATAACCCAATATATATTACTCCCCTAGTTTTACAGGTTGAATAACCAGGTACCTTGAAAGTACTTTTCAGATGGGGTAACATAATGTATGGTCCCTCTGACATAAATCTACAAAAACTGCAGTGGCCCCATTTAAACATCCCTGTTTTATGACTTACCAGTAGTTTGCCCCTGTCAACTGAACTTTTTTCTAACACCATCTTAAGACTATTGGTGTTTCTGCGGACAAAGTTAGGTTTAATTCCCAAAACGTTGATTAACTCACTATTTCCTTCTAAAATTTTCCAATTTTTCTGAATAATCTCTCTTATGCCACCACTATCAATAGTCATGTCCAAATTACAAACTGTACCAATTTCCTGTGTATTTATCCCCGTCATTCTGTTACTAATGAAGGGATGTTTTAATATAGGTGGGTATAATGTTTCTCTCTTTTTCCAAATGTCTCTTTGCAGGGCATCGAGATACCCTTGATCATATCCCCTATCTAAAAACACAGAAGTGATTCTGTGTAATTCTCTTTTTAATTCTTTTTAATTCTCTTTTTAATTCTCTTGTTACTATTTGTGATGTGTTGCTCTACATAATTAGAACATTGAACCACTATTTTCAGGTCTAAGAACCCCTGTTATACTAGGCAAGTTCCCCACTCAGGATAGCCAGCAGCCTACCCCCCCCCCATCTTTGCTTGCCCTGTTCTTTTTACCAAATGCTTGTATATAGCCAATACTCTCTGCATTTAAAAGTGGCTTAACTCCCTCTCTCTCATAGCCTGCTACCCTTGCATTCAATTTATCTAGCACATTACAGTTACTGGCCACGAGGTGGCGCTTTACCTTTACCATTCTGTATCTCACCTTGTGTCAATTCTTTCTCTATTACACCTCCCAACCCTGTTTCCTTTCTCACTTCCTTCTCTTCATGTATATGTTCCTCATACCAGCCTGTTAACTTACTCCTACTTTTTTTTTTCTTACTTTCAAACTTACCTGCTGAACTCTCTCACTTTACTGATTGTCTTCCTTAGTGGTTCACTCTCTTGTCTCTGTTACCTTGTCTCTTTCTACCCCCGATAACCCTTATCCCCTTGATTTACCTCCTCCCTCTACAGTGCTCTATCCACTTTTTTAACTTATTTTTCTTATCGGTTACATTTTCTACCTATTTCTATACTCTTACCTCCTCCCCCTCCCATTTGTACTTGTCTTCCCCCCTGCCAACAAACTTAGCTCTCCTTATCTCGCGACTTCTTGTCCACTACATTTATGATTTTCTCCCCTCCCCCACTGCCCTGGAGCACACCCACACCTTACAAATATACCCCGTAGGCAGGGACGCCATCTTTTTCCCCCTGCTCTCTACCTGGCTGCTGTGCACTCCGTTGGGTGCTTGACCTTTGTAAGTGTTATCATTGTTTAACTACTTAACACAGATTTGTGCACTGTTTAACTTTTTAAATGAATAACTGATGTTGTTTCTAAGGGATTCTGTGCATATGTGTTTTATTGCGAATAAAGCTATCTCTAGTAACATTGTGTTGTATACAACGTTTGCACGTGGGAATGAAGCTAGTGCCATGTTATAAGGTCATTTATACCTTCACTTTGACTTGTTCATGTCCGCATTCACTTGTAGTGTAAAATTATTGTAGATTGTTTAATGCTCTCACTCTACAATTTCGTACACATACAGCACCGACCAAAGTGTAAAAGACTCTAAAAGTCGGCTACTGAGTACAGACTTTTACTTTTCATTGATTCCCCTATAACTCTTCATATTTCAACCTGTAAACCGATGAGCCTTAGGTTCATAGGTTTATAGGTTCACACTAGGCTATCTGCCCGAGGGCATTTATAAGCCTAGCCCATAGTTTTGTGGCTTACGCCACCCCTTTAGTTTGGAGAAACTATGCCCATTATTTTGCTGTGCCTCTGTTGAGCAGTGACACTGAGGTAACCCCTGGGGTGTATCTGCGATCTCCCATCCATTGGTCAAGATTCCTCTTGAACAAGGCCAGCGAGGTGCTCTGCCTCACATAAACCGGGATTTTGTTCCACAGCATAGGGAGTCTTTGGGTGATGAATCTATCCCTCCAGCACGTCCTATTAATAACCGTGCTGAGGTTTAAGTCTCCCGCCCTTGTGGCTCTGAGGGATCTAGATTTTTTGAGATGAAGCATGTTCATCAAATCTGGGTTTGACATGGCCTTGTATGTGGTAAGCAACTGAATAGAACTGGAGTTCTTTCAGTCGGGCAGCATAAGACAGATTTTTGAGACCCTTTATCCTTTTGGTGAGGAACTTTTGTGGCCTCTCCAGCTGCTGCAAGTGTCGGGTCAGATACATTCCGAATGGGGCATTGTACTCGATCATTGGTCTGATGAGTGATGAGTATAGGGAGACTATGACTTCCCTTGATCTAGATGTGAATCCCTTCATGATAAGGTGGGCAATGTAGAAGGTCTTCCTAACTAATTTAGCAATATGAGTGTCGAATGAAAGGCTACTGTCAACCTGGGTTCCCAGGTCCCTAATAACTTCTTCTGTGTTCAGGGATTGCCACCTATATGGTAGCTAGGGGTAACCTTATTTTTCCCGAAGGGTATGACTATGCATTTCTTGGCATTTAACTTTAGGCCATGGCTCTGGCACCAGTTATCCATTTCTGTGAGACCCTTCTGAAGGATATCTGTGTTGGATGTGTTTTCAACTACGGCCCAGTTTGCAGTCATCTGCAAACTTTGTCAGCCATAACCCTCCTGTGTTTGCTTGTACTTTAGAAAAGTAGATGCCAAACAAGAGTGGGCCCAGGACTGAGCCCTGTGGGACACCACTTGTGACAGGCTTTGAGTCTGACATGGCGCCAGCAACTCTGACCCTGTGGGTTCTGTCACTCAGCCAGTTTGCAACCCATCTTGTAATGTATGGGTTTACATTTAAGTTGATGAGTTTTCAATGATACCCGAGTGAGGTATTGTATCAAAAGCCTTCGCCAGGTCTAGGTAGGCTGTATGGACTGCCTTTCCTCGTCAATGGCCTTGGTGACTGTTTTGAAAAAGTCAACCAAGTTTAAAAGGCATGATCTGCCTTTGACAAAGCCAAACTGGGTTGGATCCAAAGTCTGCAAGTTCCCTATGTCTTTATTTATGAGATCCATTATGATCCTCTCCATGGCTTTGCAGATAAGGCTTGTCAAGCTAATGGGACGGTAATTTCCAGGGTCGGTGGAGGCACCGCCTTTGTGGAGTGGGACCACAGTTGCTGTGCGCCACTCCCTGGGTACGTATCCGGAGGTGAGACTAAGATTAAACAGCTGTCCTAACTGTGGGTTTAATTCCTCGTTAAACACACTCTATGTTGTTTCCACTGGACTTGTTGTAAATGGCTTCCCTGTATTTCATTCCTAATTCATGTACCTGAAGCGGAAGCAATTTTTCTTTTGCAAAGCACTAATTTAGCCTGTAAAAGTAGAGATTTTGTGCATTAAGCATTGGCTGTATGTGGTTTTCACCTGAATTATATCTTTCTCATTAATTTGCCCTAGTAGCGACTCTACCGACCGGGCGCTATTTCTGCCTGTATGAGCAGTACTTTGAGCCTCTGGCATAAGGCTGTAGGTGGCTAACTTGATTTATAGTCTTATTCATTGACTTGTACATCAAGTGACGCTTTAGTGAGCGCTGTTTATGGTACTTGATGCTGACCCGATTTTTTTCCTATGCCGAGCACTACTTTAGCCTGCTGAAGCTGAGTTTTGTGCATCAGGTATTGTTTGTAGGTGGTCATACCTGAATCATATTTTTGCTCGTCCACTTACCTTTATAGTGACTCTACTGACCGAGCACTATTTCTGTCTGTACGAGTAGTACACTGTGCCTTGGTCTAGGTTGTAGGCGGCTAACTGAAGTTATATACATTTTACATTTACGTGTCCCATAGGCCACTCTATTCAGTGTGCGCATGCTTGCATAAGCAGAGTTTCTAACCTACGCTTAGATTGTATGTGACTTTGCAGTCACAGTGTATATTAGTAATTATCTCAACTGTTATCTCTTTGTGAAGACATGTTCCTTGTTAAGAGAAGCTAATGTAGCTCTGTCCAACCTAGACAGATGCATGTATTTGTAGAGTTTTCTTTTCTTGAATTAAGCTGTTCCTGTGTTGTTTAGTAGAGTTATCAGAATCACAGCCACCCCAATACTTGTAAACATTTTCTTCGATGATTTTAAAGACATTAAGTTTTTGTTTTTCCTGAATTTATGATTTAAAACAATTTTAGTATTTAATTGTTTAGTGCAAACTATATGTAACTGTATCCTTATACCAGTTTTCCTCTGTTTTCCAATCCCTGTATATTCTTACCTTACTAGCTATTCTCTTCCCATCCGTACCAGCTTGGAGCACAAAGTACATCCCCTGTACACAATACCTGAAACTCACCCTCCTGGAAATATAAGAACAGTAATCCGAAATAAGAAATTACCTACCAGCTACCTGAGAGGACTGTGCTATTAAGACAGTGAAAGTATGTGTTGTTCTTCATAATTAGAACATTGAACCACTAATTTCAGGTCTAAGAACCCCTGTTATACTAGACAAGTTCCCCACTCAGGATAGCCAGCAGCCTACCCCCCATCTTTGCTTGCCCTGTTCTTTTTACCAAATGCTTGTATATAGCCAATACTCTCTGCATTTAAAAGTGGCTTAACTCCCTCTCTCTCATAGCCTGCTACCCTTGCATTCAATTTATCTGTCACATTACATTTACTGGCCACTAGGTGGTGCTTTACCTTTACATTCTGTATCTCACCTCGTGTCAATTCTTTCTCTATTACACCTCCCAACCCTGTTTCCTTTCTCAGTTCCATCTCTTCATAGATGTTCTTATTCACCTCCTACAACTTACTTTCTATACTCTACCTCTCAGTCATGTATATGTTCCTCATACCAGCCTGTTAACTTACTCCTACTTTTTTTTTTTCTTACTTTCAAACTTACCTGATGAACTCTCTCACTTTACTGATTGTCTTCCTTAGTGGTTCACTCTCTTGTCTCTACCCGCTCCGTTCACCCTGTGGGCTCACTCTGTTCCCCTACCCTGCCCCCAATTCCCACCCACCCCCAGGGGTCCTACATTTATACCACTAGTAAACACACCCTATCCGGTCCACTCCAATCAAATTACTAACATCCCAGACTAACCCAACCCTCTCATTCTATACCTCACCCACTTATTAACAAAGCCAACTCCTCCCCTATCTTCCTTCTCCTACTACAACCCCCACACCACACCTATAAACTACATCTCCTCTCTCTGCTAAACTCCATACATATTAACATGTTTATATCAACCATCCATCCACAACTCCATACACTTATCTGCTTTTCAATTGTATCTTCTCTTATAACTACTTACCTCCTAACCTCCTACGGATACCCACTGAACTCTTCTCTTTCATATCCCTCTAAATACACCTCTACACCTTCATCACCTTTCTCTCCTACCTTCCCACACCTAACCACTCAACCCAACTACATACTAACCAAATACCACAGACTAGCACACTTCAAGTTAAGGAAACTTAAATCCAGGAAAATATTTGACACCTCCTACAAACTTCTCCAACCAAAATACTTCAGAATCCTCCACTTTCTGCTAGATGGAGATAGTCATCCTAATCCAGCAAAATACTTCAGAATCCTCCACTTTCTGCTAGATGGAGATAGTCATCCTAATCCAGGCCCACAGCATAATAAAGCCAATATACACAAAATACAAGACAAAACTACTTCTCTCTCATCTTCTATACCCACCAACTCTCTCTCTATTGCCCATCTCAATATACGAAGTGTTCATAACAAAATAAGTCAACTTCATGCCCTTCTAGAAGTCCATCAATTTGATATTTTATGCTTAACTGAAACATGGCTAAAGCCTTCTATCAAAGACAATGAAATCACCCCGCCTGGTTATAACATCATTAGACTTGATGGCATAGCCAGAAAGGGAGGAGGAGTTGCAGTTCTCTACAAAACAAAACTCCAAATTAGTACTATAAAACTGATTTGTACCCTAGACAATAATACTGAAATAATCAGCTCCAAACTGCAAATCAATACTACTAAATCCATAAATATCATTTGTGTATATCTCCCTCCAGGAAATAATACCAACACTCTCGAACACATCCTCAACATACTCTCTACCAACCTCCCTCAAGAAACACTAGTCTTAGGCAACTTTAACATCGATTGGTATTCCTGTAACAGTACTAACCCCACCTCACATATTAACCTTTATGGCTTTAAACAACTCATTAATAGTACCACCAGAACTAATAAAACCAACAATAATGAAACCACCTTAGACTGGATTCTTACTAATACTCCCCAACAAACCTACCAATCAGGCACCCTTCCAGATGATCTAAGTGACCACTCACTAACTTATATCATTAGACACAAAACAAACCTAACCTTACCTACAACATACAAAACACTACGTTCTAAAAAACAATTTAGCTCTGAACAGTTTCAAGATGAACTTAGACAATGTAATTGGGCCCCACTAAAACATCTCCCACTTAATGAAGCAGTAGAATACTTCAATTCTACATTCCTATCTATCCTAGATCATCATGCCCCAAGTCGTACCATTAGAACCAAAGCAAAGACAGCATCCTGGCTAACCAAGGATACTAAGCAAAAGATCATTCTCAGAAATAAATCTTCTGATAAATGGCGGTCTACTAAGAACCAAACTGACCATCAAAACTTTAGAGAGCTAAGAAACAGCACAAAGAAAGCTATCCTGACAGATAAAAAGAACTATTACTTGCAATTACAACAATCCACCAAAAAAGAACCTAAAAATTCTGGATTAGTATTAATAATCTTCTATCTCCAGGTCAGTCAATCACACCTAACCCTCAGGACTCTGACCCAGACAATCCTACACAAACAGCCAATGACTTTAACTCTTTCTTCACCAACACTATCCAAACTCTTGCAAATCACCTATGTCCAGACACTACTAAACTACTCTCACCCACTTTAAATACTCTTCCTCCCCTTCACTTACAACCTGTATCTACCTCCTTTATCTTATCTCTACTCCAAAAACTTAAACCCACCACCCCCTCTGCTGACAAGCTTCCTGCAGAATTCTTGCAAATAGGAGCCAAAGCCACTGCCTATCCTATTTCTATCCTAATAAATAGATCTATAAATGAAGGAATTTTCCCTTCCATATGGAAGATATCTCACATCATTCCCCTACACAAAGGGCCAATTCTAATGACATTTCAAACTTCTGTCCCATAGCACTTCTATCACCCATAGCTAAAATCATGGAAAATTGTATCCACAAACAACTACTTAACCACCTTCTCCATAACAACCTACTTGCAAATTGTCAACATGGATTTAGACCTTCCCACAGCACCACCACTGCATTACTTTCCTTTACCAACTCCATCAACTATAACCGCAACAACAATAATCTATCATCTTCTCTCTTCATAGACCTATCAAAAGCTTTTGACATGGTTAATCACAAACTTCTTCTGTATATACTAAAATCTCTCGCACTTCATCCCTCTTCCTTAACTTGGTTCACATCTTACCTAGAAAACCGTCAGCAAGCAGTAATTTGGAAAAATACACTATCTAATCTCCTTCCTATCTCTTTAGGAGTACCTCAAGGGTCTATCCTAGGTCCCCTTCTATTTTCTATCTTTATTAACGACCTCCAATCAGCTATCCCTAACACTAACTGCATACAATGTGCAGATGATTCCACTATAATCTGCACTGCTTCCTCTCAAACTGAACTCCAGTCTCTTACCCAAAAAGCTTTTACCACTGTTGAACAGTGGTTCTCTGATCGTTGCCTACTCCTCAACCCCAAGAAAACAAAATTATTACTGTTTTCACCCACCCATAAATCTTCCCCTCTAAACTTCTATATCACTGCCACTGATAACACTCTTATTTCTCCTGATTCTACTATAAAGCTACTAGGTATAACTATTGATAACAATCTTAACTTTGATTCTCACATCAACAACACAATAAAAGCAGTTAACGAAAAGATAAGATCCCTTTATAGAATCAAACCCTTCCTTACACCTGAAGCTAGGAGCACCTTAGCTAGATCTCACCTTATCTCTACCATTCTATATGCTTCCCCTATTTACACTAATCTTTCTAAAAAGAACCATAACAAACTTGCTACATCTTACCATAATATTGCTCGATTTGCTACAGGATCCCCATTTAGAACTCACCACTGTCTGAACCTAAAACAACTAGGTTGGCTTGAACTTCCTAACAAGCTTATTTATCAACAGCTCTTAATAGCTCACAACATTCTATATCAACCATCTAAAACACCAATACTCTCTAACCTCTTTACTCCTTACAATAACCTGAAAGACCTACGTTCTTCAAGCAAACTACTGGTTAATATTACCAAACCCAATAACTCTGCAGGTGACTGCCTTTTTTCCAACTCGATTGGAAAAATGTGGAACAAACTTCCATCCAATATCTCATCCTTGTCTACTCTTCCACTATTTAAAAAACAACTGGAAATGCATCTTAATAAATACTGGCTTTGTTCTTGTACCAACCCTGATTGACCTTTCCTTCTTCCTTTCCACTACCATAACTTCTTCCTTCTCTTTTTCCTATATCCTGATTGTTCACCCTTTTGCATATATATGTAATCTCATATATACTGTACAACTAAAAAAAAAAAAAAAAAAAAAAAAACAAAAGATTAATTCTGTCACATTTGTTTGACAATTTATTATTCACGCTTTGTTTATCATATTTGTGTATTGCAAGTATTTACTTATTTGATTATTAATCTTATCTTGTAATTGCTATTTCCTCTTACATGTGTATTACATGTACTAACTCAATTTTGTATATAATCTACTAACTCAATTTTGTATATAATCTTTTCATCTTTGTATTCATCCTTTTATACTTTTATCCTTTTATGTTTTGTTTAAACTTGTAATAACCATTGGAGCTTTTCTCCCCGGGCCTCCACTGAAAATGGACATACATCCAGCTGGACTAGCCCGGTCAACAAATGTAAAATAAAAATAAAATAAAATAAAATAAATAATTCTAACACAGATGTTGTCATTTGGCAAGCATGTATGTATTGCCCTTTGGGTATATTCTTTTTAATAAAAAAAGGATGGTTACTCTTGAAGTGTAACTATCCATTAGCGAAGGTTTCCTTCCTAAAACTCTTACTATCAAAGAGCCCAGTGGTTTCATTCCATTCAATACACACATTTAAAAAATTAACTTTACTTCCACTGCCACTCTTGACAAATTGCAAGAACCCAGACTTAATGTTTACGACCCTTAGAAACTGTTCACTTGTACCTTGATCCCCCTCAATAACAAAAATCAAATTGTCCACAAACTTAGCATAAAAAATATAGTGTATATTGATTTCATTTCTGAGAGGAATAGTAGCCTCACACCAAGCCATAATAATGTTTGCATATGCTGGCGCAGCCGGGGAGCCCATTGCTACCCCCTTACATTGTCTATAAAAATGTCCATTGAAAGTAAAAAAATGATGTTCCAAAACAATCTCAAGTAAACTACAAACAAAACTAATTTATGTTCAAAATTGGGATGTGTTGAAAGAAATTCTCTAATAGCATCCACCCCTTGCTGATGGGGGATACAAGTGAACAGGGACACTATATCAATTGTCAAAATAATGTGCTTATCCTTAATAAATGGAAAAATACACGAAAACTGTCTAAATTTGTCCAGTAAGTCCAAAGAGTCCTTCAATAGGAAGTTAACCCTTGTACTATAGGATTTAATAAAGAGTCTATAAGTAATGCCAAACTTTCAGTAACAGAATGTGGTGTAGAAACAATTGGTCTGAACGGAGGGTCAATCATACACTTATGAATTTTGGGAATACCAAATAGTATTCCAACCCTCGGGTTCTCAACCAAACAAAAATTATACATTTTTCAATCTATAATTTGATTCATAAGTGCTTCATATAAAAAAACATTAATGTACTGAAAACTGATGTGTATGTCCCTAACATTTACCTTACAGAATTATTGAGCAACTTAAAAATAGCTTTATTAAATATTGTTCTACAGTCACCACAACTATGCTGCCCCCTTTATCACTTTTCATGTACCTCAGATTATTCCTACTAGTTAACTCAAATAGAGCTTTACACTCAGAACTGCTTAAATTATTATATAATTTTTTACTTGTCATACCTTTGTCTAAATAACTTTTAATATCCTGTATGCAAACTTCTTCAAACACTTTCAAAGTCTGATTTAGTACTGGAGTATAACAAGATGGTTTATATAAACAATTATTATCACATTTAATTTGTTTAAGCAGATAGTTTAAATTTAGCTTACGAACATATTGCTTAAAATCAATTACTGTCCGGAAGTAATCTGCTTTTTTAGTTGGTACAAAATTAAAACCATAACCCAAAACTTTGATCTGGGAATCATTTAAAACAACCCCAGACAAATTAATAATGTTAAATTTATCATCAGAACTGCTTACTGTTTGTTGTTGGAGGACTCTGAGGTGACTGGACCCCTCATTTTTGCACTCCGAGTTCTTACTATTCTGTTTTCCTTTTTGGGGAAAAAAGCAGTAGTTTTTGAAAGTGCTCCAGTAATGTTTGCATTATAAGTACCCATATTACCGACCGGTTCTTTACTAACAGTTGCTTCTCCTTCCATCATCTCACTCTCAGTCTCAGAACGAGCGTTGACTTGTCTCTCCACCCTAGAAAACCTCGTCACCAGATTTGAAGGTTGCAATTGGCTGCCTGGTCCTGTTACCTAATGTGGTTTGTTTGAAATGTTCCTTCGGGTCCCCGTAGCCTTCTTGTTACTATTTGTGATGTTATTGCTGGTTGCAACCTGCTTATCATTTTTATATTTAGTCTCTGGAACAAAATTGACATATGCAGTCCCTTCTTCATAAGTGTCAACATCTCTTAAAAGTTTATGATGTTTACACTCTATGACTTCATTTTCATGTGCCTCAACTTCCTTCAAGACCTGATCAAACAATTTGTCAGAATCAAAGTCTCTTACCAGGAGACCAAATTCTTCATCAATTTTTATTATTTCCTGTTTCAATGAAGACATTTTTTTATTGTTGTTGTCTATAAGTAGCTTCAATAACTGTAAGCCTGCATTGTTAAAAAAATGAGTGAGTTCTCCAAAAAAACGATCAGAAATAGTTGTGCCATTAGGGCATTTAAAAAAAACTTAAGCCCTTTGGCACTATTTCCAATGCTATGCATCTTTGTAAAGACAGGATCTCCAAATCTAAGGACCAGTATTTTTTCAACAATTTGCAAAGGCTTTCACATTTATTGTTAAGTTCATCAGTCTTAGCTTTGGTTACTTTATAATCAGCTTTTAGAAAAGGATCATACCTATTGTCGAATATGTCATTATATTATAAATGTTTAGTGTTAACCCCAGAAGGCTGCCTATTCTCACCAGAGCCACTCTCTAGATTTAAATATATAACTGTTGACCGTTCATTGTCCAAGCTTGGTACCAACTCAGCAGTAGCGTTCTCCTTTGTAAACAACTCTTTAAAAGTTTTTTGTATCTCATTCAATGATGTTAATAGAATGTGAAACAAACCACTATCACCAACTGAGGGTGTGGGATGCAGGGTCAAGTCCAATAATGGATCACTTCCCATCTTGGCCATCAGATATCACGAAAATCAAACCCAAACTTAGAAAATGAGAAACCAAAACCAAATAAACACCAAAAAAACTGGAAGCAATGGTAAAGATGGTCAATAAAGATTGAAAAGTGAAAAAACTTTAGCATATAAAAAACTTTATTCAACGCTAACTTCTCAACAAGACTTCTTCAGAAAACCAGTAAAGCTGCTCAAAAGGTGGCTTAAATGTGCTTCAAACTACTGATAAAAATCAATTAACCAATACAAACTTAGTATCAATTAAGAAACTCCAAAAATTAAGAAGACATGCACATTTTATATCTAAAACATTTCATTAAATATTAATACAACAGTATATAATTATAAATTAAAAAAAACATCTCAAATAAATGAATCAATTCATTCAATCAAACTTTCCTGACTGTTAATTTTCTATATTTCAGGAAACATTTAATGTTGATGGCATCCTTTAAGCTTGTTTTTTTTTATTAGCCCCTAACTTTATCTACCATGACGTTTCTCTTTGTTCCAAGTATTTTTTAGAGTCCCCCCCTCTAGGGTCAGAATTAACCACTCTTCCAATATGGAAAATATTTTTTTTTTAATTTGTTGCACTCCTTAGAATGTTTATAAAGGGCATTGTTTACATCTTTGTTCTTGATACTATAAATGTGTTCTCTTATACGTTCCATCAGGATGCGTGTAGTCATCCCTACATAGAATGCTTCACATCCACTACATAACCCAATATATACTACTCCTCTAGTTTTACAGGTTGAATAACCAGGTACCTTAAAAGTACTTTTCAGATGGGGTAACATAAAGTATGGTCCCTCTGAAATAAATCTACAAAAACTGCAGTGACCACATTTAAACATCCCTGTTTTATGACATACCAATAGTTTGCCCCTATCAACTGAATTTCTTTCTTACACCTTCTTAAGACTATTGGTGTTTCTGGAGACAATGTTAGGTTTAATTCCCAAAACATTGATTAACTCACTATTTCCTTCTAAAATTTTCCAATTTTTCTGAATAATCTCTCTTATGCCACCACTATCAATGGTCATGTCCAAATTACAAACTGTACCAATTTCCTGTGTATTTATCCCCGTCATTCTGTTACTAATGAAGGGATGTTTTAATATAGGTGCGTTTAACGTTTCTCTCTTTTCCCAAATATCTCTTTGCAGGGCATCGCGATACCCTTGATCATACCCACTGTCTAAAAACATAGAAGTGATTCTGTGGAATTCTCTTTGTAATTCTAACACAGATGTTGTCATTTGGCAAGCCAGTATGTATTGTCCTTTGGGTATATTCTTTTTAATACAAAAGGATGGTTACTCTTGAAGTGTAAATATCCATTAGTGAAGGTTGCCTTCCTAAAAATCTTACTATCAAAGAGCACAGTGGTTACATTCCATTCAATACACACATCTGAATAATTAACTCTACTTCCACTGTCACTCTTGACAAATTGCAAGAACCTGGACTTAATGTTTGGGTCCCTCAGAAACTGTTCACCTGTACCTTGATCCCCCTCAATAACAAAACTCAAATTGTCCACAAACCTAGCATAAAAAATATATTGTATATTGATTTCATTCCTGAGAGAATAGTAGCCTCCCACCAAGCCATGTCAATGTTTGCATATGCTGGCGCAGCCGGGGAGACCATTGCTACCCCCTTACATTGTCTATAAATATGTCCCTTGAAAGTAAAAAAATAATGTTCCAAAACAATCTCAAGTAAATGGACATATTTATAGACAATGTAAGAGGGTAGCAATGGTCTCCCCGGCTGCACCAGCGTATGCATACACTGTCATGGCTTGGTGGAAGGCTACTATTCTCTCAGGAATTAAATCAATATACAATGGACACTGGGCCCATTTCAATTTGGATTTGTCAGTGTCAACTGTCAGGTCATGCTTACTCAGCCTGATGGACTTTTTTGTGAAGGTCACAAAAGCAAAGAATGAAGGTAAAATGGTACACACTATGTACCTTGACCTGGCCAAAGCTTTTGACACAGTTCTTCCCTCAGGCATAGTGAAAAAGCTAAATAAACTAGGAATAAATCTCTGTGCCAACTGCTGGATTGCCATTTGGCTCATAGACAAAAAGCAGGAAATCAAAATAGGGAAAGTTACCACTACATAAAGACTAATCACTAGTGGAGTTCCCCAGGGTTCTGTACTGGAACCTGGTCTGTTTGTCATCCACTTCTCTGAAGTAAAAGCCAATACCAATGGAGTCTGGCTGCAAGCTATGAGCAGTCATTGAATGACTTAGCCATCCTGCAGGAAGGTTTGATACCCCCTGGAAAGAAATGGTGGCAAAATCGTGGACTGAAACTAAATGCCAAAAAATGCATTACTGTATCCTTTGGGAAGTCATATACTCTGAGGAACTACCACATTGACAATATGTTCCTAAAAATTGTTTGGGATTTGAGACCAACATGTGCCCATTACCACAAGAAAGTTCCTCTACACTGCACAGCTTATAAACAGAGGATTTTGTCTAGATCCATGGATGTCATTGTCTCCTTTTACTCATCCCTCATTTTCATTTCAGGCCAATCATTGAGTATAATGCTCGTATCTGTCCTGACAAATGCAACACCTGGAATGCCCACATATACCTTACTGAAAGGATACAAGGACTAAACAATATGCCCTACATAAACTGGCTCAAAGTCCTGTCACTATAATCATTTTCCTACAGACTGCTTAGGGGTGACCTGTGTCTGGCATACAAGATATCCTCTGACCCAATACTGATGGATTTACTGTACATCAGCAAGTCCAATGGCATCAGAAATACTCAGTCTATGGATCTAAAGCTCTTCTGCAACATCAACAGAATAGTTTGAAGGGACAGTTATATCTTGCAGAGGATACAGTTGTTCTGGAACAGACTCACCATCAATGCAAAATAAAGATCACCCCTGTCCTTATTCAAGTGCAACTTGGATCTATGGATGGTAAACAGAAAATTTACCTAAGGACTGCGCCCTGTACCAAAAATGGACAGAGGCAACTCCTAAATGCTTTATCCCATGCATGGGTCCCCTCAAATTATTTGTTGTATGATTACTAAAGGTAATATATAATTATTGACCATGGGATGGGTAAGACCATTCTAACACCAGATGGGATAGTTTAATTCAGGCACTAAAAGGGAAACTGGCCAGGCTTAAAATGACCTGCAAGGGCAGCTAGCCTAGTATTTAAGTATGACTCTATCAACCTATGAATGTATGAATGTCAACCTATTGTTATTTATTTATTTTCTATTTGGATTCTGGGGAAGACCACTGATCTCCATCAACCTTTTTTCAGACTCAGCCTTCTTAAGTGACTTCCTCAGAATCACACAAGGGGCTTTGTTCATTCAAAGTATTAACTATCTAATCACTGACATATTTTGAGGGCTGCTTTCCTCCTTATATTAGGTGTCTACCACTCCATAAATCTATATAATCTCTAGCCATGCAACAACATTTTTCTAGACTAATAACTTATTACTTTGTATCTCTCAGGTCATGTGCCAGCATTTCTTAGTTTCTTGGTCAGACTGTCTTTTTCGCTCACAAATATAAGTTTAATATCATCTGCATATTTGCCAAAGATGTACTATTACTTATCTGCCCATTGTGCACAGGCTGAAAAGGATGTGGTCCTACTACTGAAATTGTGGTACCATGAATTCCAAAGTGACCCAAATGGCATTAGCCACTAACACATTTCCTCTTTGTTGTGACATCTGGTATGACATCCCTGTAGACAAGTATGGATTCTGTTTAGGGTAAGTAATTTGTTTAACAAAAATTCATGAACTAGACAAAGGGCCTAATAAAGTCAAAGCAAATCATTAGGCCTCACACCCTGTATCTTGTGTCTGTTTTATTTACTTATAAAAAGTAAAACACATTGTAATGTTCAAATATGAATGTAACTTGGTAAGTCATGAGGCATGCTAAGTGATATCTTACTGAAGAGAGCATACCAGAATCCTCCAAGCAGCTATCAAAGGAAGAAAGAAAGCTCTAGGTGAGAGAAGTCAAAAATATACCTCAGCAGTTCAGCTTAGATTATTAGCAGAAACCATGAGCTTAGTGCTTTCATAAAGTGATACCCCCCAAATAGCTGTACACAGAAACAAAGAATATAATAGCCTCTGGGGTGTGGTTGAGGATTTTTCCTTTTCTTTCAAAATCAGTGACAAACCCTATCACATCACCTAACAGCTCCTCTCAACGGAACAGGGAGATCTCACTTCCACTCAACTCCACCAATTAGCTTCCTATGCAACAACTTTCCATTTCTCTCAAACAACAGTAAAACAACAGCTCCTCTCAATGGAACAGGGAGATCTCACTTCCACTCAACTCCACCATTTAGCTTCCTATGCAACAACTTTCAATTTCTCTCAAATAGCAGTAAAACAAAGTCTGTCCTACTTAAATTTGATAACTCAGGAACCAGATATAATGAGCTACATGCCATCTTGTTAAAACTGGCTAAAAAACAAATAGTCAGACCCCTTATTTAGATCTTCAACTTCTCCCTCACTTCAGATACTATCCTTCCAGCATTTAAACATTCAGTTAATAGCCCACTCACAAAAGTCGCTTCATCTAAAGATCTGAAGGGGAATCATGTTGATTGATCAACAATTTTATCAGCAAGTGCCAACTGATAAAAAAAAAAAAAAAACAATGGTCAAAACAACTTTCAGCAAACCTCTAATATATATATATATATATATATATATATATATATATATATATATATATATCACACACACACACACACACACACACACACACACACATATATATATATATATATATATATATATATATATATATATATACACATACATGGTTTACTATCAATTTGTCGATCGCAACTTGTGTGATTTAGAAAATGTCGAGAGAGCCGTATGTCAACTCAAAACATCGACACAAAAAATTTCAGAACTTCTGCTATTGTGAATTCAGACATTCCAAGCCAAATCACACTATAGTGGGGCTTGGGAAATGTACCCTTACCCTCACTGTTGTGCGATCTTGGAGTTTGTATATATAAGTAGGGGGGTGTGGGGGGTGCAGGGGGGCTTGCCCCCCTGCAAACATGGAATGTAGTGTGGCAACTTTGACAGGCAGACGGTCTGGGAGTCTGCTTCTTGTTCGAAAATGTCAATATCGACATTTTCGGACATCTGGTTTGACATTTACTTTAGTCGATGTTGTGCGAACTGACATTTCAGTTCGACAACATGACTATTCGACTGTGTTACAGTCAACAAATTGATAGTAAACTATATATATATATATATATATATATATATATATATCTTTTATTTTTTTTTTTTTTTGCAGGGGAGCCCCCTGACTCCCCATGTGGGGACACACCTCCTGAAATTAAATATAGCTACTTTGAGGTCACATGAGAGTGAAGCAAAAAGTAAACTCCACTGTTGATGAAAGTTGTTTAGTCCAAATTTCCTTGAACATTTGGCACTTGACTGACATGCACCCATGTGATGGCCTATGCACATTTCCAACCTATGCTGTCTTACAAAAATATGCAAAAAGTACTTTATAAACAACTTATACATCACATCACTAGCTTTGGCCTCTAAGGTGATGCACAAAATAGATTTCATAATGTTTTAGTACTTTTATTGCCCTTGTAAGAACCGCAGATTCCATGAATGATGCAGCAATAATCCTTACTAACCTTCAAACCAATCTTTTGTCTGTGCTGGAACTCACATGCAATAACACTGATAGATTCCCAGCAAATCAACCCTCTCTCTCACACCACTGCCTATCTCTAAACACCTACAGTGACTAGAATTGTGCTAACAACTCCTTCTGGCTCAGCTACATTTGACTCACTCCATCTTAAACCAGCCATACTTCTGTCCTGCTCTAACAAATCTCATCTCCCTCTATACTCCTAATCGAACACTCTTTAGCTCTGACCAACACTTCTTGGAAATTTACAGTCCCTAAACAAAAACATTGGCAGACTTCTCTACAATCACTCAGTCAGTCTCCAAGGCATGGAATAAACTGTCCCTATATTTAAGAACAATTTATAACCGTAACTGTTTCAAAACCTTTTAAAGGCAACCTGTTAAACTCCTTGACTTGCTCTTGCCCTGACTGTACCTAATATAACTCTCCCCTCTGCTACAACTGACCACTCCTTCCTCTTATTCTTTTTTCCCCTCTCTGTTACCAAACATTATTTTAATTCCTGCAATTGTTCCATAAATAGGCTTTATTTCAGATTATCTTACCATGAACTGAAATGGCATGTTATCCTGAACATACTACATATATCTGGTTATAATTCTATTGTGAATATGTATGCAATGTAATAGTATTTGTGATTTATGTTATAATTAATTACCTACTCCCAAACAGGAAAACAGAATTAAAGTTATGTGGAGACATACACCCAAATCCTGGTGCTTATCCACCTCAGCAGATAACAAGCCTAACACACTCCTCTAATCCAATACAATCCACAAACCTCAGACCTACTTCCCCTAATTTGCTAATCCTTAACATGAATGTTAGGAGTCTTGGAAACAAGATTCATGAACTCCATGCAACTATCTCTTTCTACTCCCCTGACATAGTTATCCTCACAGAAACCTGGCTTAAACCCCAAGTTACTGACAATGAAATTATTCAACATCCACAGAGCTGACAGACATAACAAATGAGGTGGAGGGGTAGCAATGCTACACAAGGGCACACTTAGTATCAAAAGGATACAAACAACCCCCTGGACTTGAATAACACTGAGATACTAATCTGTCAACTCGAAATTAATCCAAACAAAGATATAACAATAATATCAGTCTATATCCCCTGGTAACAACCTCTCCACCATAGAAGAACTCTTTGCTTGGTCATCCACCTCTTTCACTCAGGAGACTATTATTTTGGGAGACCTCAATACTGACTGGCTCACCTGTTCCTCTGACATCCCCTCTAAACTCCATCAATATATATGAATAGAAACAGATTATAAACTCTCCCACCAGAAGAGACAAACATAGGGGCAAAAAAACAATTCTCGACTGGATCCTAACTAATAAACCTTCTCTAGTTTGGCACTCAGGCTGTCTTCCTGACAGCCGAAGTGACTACTTACCCGCCTTCCTAGTCAGGAATAGAACTGAAATCTACAAATCTACAAAATTCAAAGAAATTAGAAGCAATAAGCACTTACTCACAGCCACTTTTAACTCTTTACTACAGCACTGTGACTGGTCCCCATTATCTCAACTAAACCTGGACACTGCTGTAGAATATTTCAGTACTAAGTGCCTTGAAATTCTAAGTACCCTAGCTCCAACTAGAAACATTTGGGTCAAGGCTAACTACAGCCAATGGTTATCAAATTAAACTAAACAGCTACTCAAAGATAGAGACAAGTCCTGGACCCTATATCATACCTACAAATCCCAAAACTCTCTTGAGACCTATTGTCACCTAAGAAACAAAACCAAAACCCAAATCAGAAATGATAAGAGAGACTATTATATTCAAATTCAAAACATCCACCATAGCAATCCTCAAAAATTATGGAGAAGTATAAAAAAACGTCTGCAACCAGGACAGTCCTCAACACCTCCACCCACCACCTCCAATACCACAGATATCTTTGGCCATCCAGTTTAACTCTTTCTTTACTAACTCCATCCTATCCCTACTAAACTGCTCTACCCTCAGCCCACCAACCATCCCATCCCCACCCCCTAACAACACTACAACCTTTTCCCTAGCACCCATCCAAACAGCCACCATAAGAAAACTACTATATAAATTAAAACCCACAATCCTTGCTATAGACTAGTTACCACCCTCGTACCTCAAGCTAGCTGCTAATTCCATAGCTTATCCTGTTTCTATACTAATTAATAGATCAATCAAAGAATAATATGTTCTCAAACTCTGGAAAACCTTATACATCATCCCCCTACATAAGGATGGGGTATCAACTGAATTCACAAACTACAGACCGATAGCAATTGTCTCCTATGTCATAAATCCTAGAAAAACGCTTCCACACCTAACTCATGGGCTATTTAACTAATCACAAACTCCTAGCTAGTTCCCAGCATGGGTTCAGGCCCAACCATAGTATGACCACTGCCTTCCTTAGCTTCACAGACACTATTAATCATCTATAAAATAATGGCCAACAAGTAGCATCTATCTTTTTAGACATATCCAAGGCATTTGACACTGTGTCACACCAAAAACTGTTAAATGAACTTGCCTCACTCAACCTAGTTTCAAAGCTACCTCACAGAATGCCACCTACCAGTCAAATGGAAAAATGACCTATCCGCCCACCTCACATTATTAGTTGGAGTCCCTCAAGGTTCAGTCTTAGGCCCACTGCTCTTTACAGTCTTTACCAACAATCTGCATACTGCCACCAACCTTGCTACAACTATTCAGTATGCAGATGATTTAACTTTAATATGTGCTGCTACCTCACTGTCCCAGTTACAAGAAAAAAAAAAAAAAAAAAACTTTCTCAGAAATAGAATCATACCTCTCTAGCCAACAACTTATATTAAATTCCAAGAAAACTAAACACATACTTTTCTCTAACAAAAACCCACCAGTTCTCTTCATTTTCTTCTCAGCTGATAGCACCAAAATTGGTCCCCTATCCAATACAAAACTTCTAAGTGTCACTGTTGATAGTAACCTTAAATTTGACAAGCATATCTCCAAAGTTATCAAGAAGACCCATATCAAACTTGGTACTCTCTACAGGTCCAAACAATTCCTCACCAGTCCCAGCAGTCTGGCTACTGCTAGAACCCATCTTCTTTCCACCCTGTTATATGCTTCACTAATTTTTACTAACCTGAGAAAATCTGACCTAGCTACGCTGGAGGCTTGTTCCAATAAAATAGCCAAATTTGCTACAAATTCCCCACACAGGTCCCACCACTGTGCAGCACTCGACCAGCTCAACTGGCTAGAACTACCCAATCTCCTGCATTTCCATTGCATATCCACTGCCCACAACATCATTACTAATCCAGGAAATTGTCCTGTACTTCAAAACCTTATCCAACCATACTCTAACCTCAGAACACTAAGATCAACAGAAAAATCCCTTCATTCAGTCTCTAAACCTTACAACAGCTTTGGAGATGCCCTCTATTCTAATTACATTTCTAAAGTCTGGAATGCCATGCCCCAAAACATCGTTAACACTACCAACTCCACTATGTTCAAACAATTTCTTAGGAGCCACCTAAACAACAACTGGAAGTGTTCTTGTACTGCCCCAGGCTAGAATACACCCACACAGTACACCCAGAATTCACTCTTTCTCCCTATATGGCTTTCACCTTGCACCTGCTCTCATATGCAGTCATATTTGCAGCAGTTTTACCCGAATGTATGTATTAGTTGTAAATTCAGACTGTAATATATTCATATAATTCTCGCCTTTAATAGATTGTAACAGTCACTGCATGTAAATAATTTTGTGCAATTTTTAAACTGCTCTAGCCTACTCTTTAGATTGTAATAGTTTTATTTCATGTAACAAATGTGTGCTTATGTACTGTCTTATCTGTCTCACAATGTATTTCTCTTTTGTTCATTATTGTTTGTATTTTTTGCGGAGCTTTTCTCCCCAGGCCTCTGCTGAAAATGGGCTAACAACCCAGCCGGACTATCCTGGTAAACAAATGTAAAAATAAATAAATGTAAAATAAATAAATACATTTGCCATATTGTATCATGTATGTATCTTTTGGAGCTTTTCTCCTTGGGTCTCCACTGAAAAAGGGCATCTGCCCAGTTGGTCTAATCCGGTCAACAAATATCAAAATAAAAATAAATAAATAAACATTTACAGCTGGGTTATTTGTTGACTTGACCAGCGCCTTTGATACTGTACACTCTTGGTTGCTGGTTAAAAAGCTTTAAAGACTCAGCATTGGTGAAAACTCGATTCACCGGTTCCATAATTATATGAAAGACACAGCATTCCAGACCTATTACAATAATGCCTCCTCCACTATTGGCATATTTAATACAGGAGTACTGCAAGGAGCTGTACTTGGTCCACTTCTTTTTTTCACTTTGTCAATGACCTCCCACTGGAACTTCCAAATCTTGATTTCGTAATGTATGCAGATGATATCCTTCTACTACAATCCAGTAGAAACCATACAGACCTACAAACCAGCTTAGAGGACAAAGTTTCACAGTTAAGTAGCTGGTCTTCTAATATCAAACTATTAATCAAACAAAAGAAAACTAATGAAATGTTTTGTCACAGTGGAGAAAGTAACTGTCATACCTCTCAACCTCTTAGAGCAAGACATCTGGACAAAGTTATAAATATTGAAGTACAAAGGCCCAAAAATAGGGACAATTTTTAAATATCAAACTGAACGACAGGAACCAAGCAGCAAACAGCAAAAAGAACAACAAGAAACCAGTTCCACCAAAGGATTTAATGCACACTGAAATACTTTCTCTGACGTCTCGGCCAAAGCCTTCAAGGAGAATAAAACACATGTATAGCATAACACTATATATACACACCTTCAATAAAATAATTAAACAATTAATTAATTAGAAAACATTCTAACAAGATAAAGTTTTCCAACTGAGCTCTTCGTTGAGCCCAAAAGGAGACATAGTCTTAAATTTTAAAATGTATACAGTTTCTTTCTTTACTAAAACACTTTTAATGTTCATATTATTAAACTTGGATACACAAATTTGTTCTAATACTGTCCCCTTCAAGCCATCACTACAACTATTATGAACTTCTAAAAAGTGCATAGCCACAGGACTATCCTTCTTACAATTCCTAATATCTCTAATGTGTTCAAGAAATCTAGTCTTGAATCCCCTCTTTGTTTCCCCAATGTAAAATTTATCACAGGGACATCGTAAAGCATATACAACGCCCACAGTGTTACAACTAAAATGACCGAAACTATCAAATCTAATATTATTAATATACTCAAAAGTGGTAACAATATGTTTGCAAACCTTACACTTACCACAAGGGAAAGTGCCTACTAGAACTGGTTGAACATACATTTTAAAGGAAGGCATAACAAATTTAGCTTTTACTAAAAAATTTTTTATGTTTTTGCCCTTACGATAAGAAAACTTAATATTTGCATGTAACCATTGTTGCACATTCTTAATAGAGCATAAATAAAACCAAAACTGATTAACAATTTCCAAAAAATCAAACAAAAGAAAACTAATGAAATGTTTTGTCACAGTGGAGAAAGTAACTGTCATACCTCTCAACCTCTTAGAGCAAGACATCTGGACAAAGTTATAAATATTGAAGTACAAAGGCCCAAAAATAGGGACAATTTTTAAATATTGCTCTTACAAACATAGAAAGTAAATAGAATAACATAACATGAATTTTCTGAAGGGTATGAAGTCTAAAACTCAAACGTTTGTCATTATTTTCTTACTTAAGTCTTCAATAATTTGCTAGAAAACCATAATTTTATGAAAATGGACCAAAAATATGAGGCAAAAATCTGGAAATTCTACGAAAATCTATATAGATGAGAGGTGTAACTGTTGTTCTCTCCATCTAAATAAATGATAACAAAGGGAATACTATATCAAAAGTTACTAAACAAAGGTATCTCCACTTAACTCTTGACTGCTATCTTGACTTTAACACTTGCACAAATACTATTACTAATAAAATCCTCAGTCACAACTCTGTTACAGTCATCTGCTCTCTCTTACAGCCAGATTAATCACTGGCAAAAAAGTACTAATACCTATACTAGAATATGGCCTCCCATTTTTTTACTGTATTTACTTTATAATTATTAATATGCACTGTGATAGACTTTCTATACCACTGAGTGGAAGAGTGAGATAAGGTTGTAGGAATGAAATGGGGTATAGTACAGTGGGTGGAGCAAGTGAGTAAACTAATTACCGGTAGGATAAAGTGGTAAATTTAATGAGCTGAGAGTGAGATAGTAGGTACTAGTGAGAGAAGAGAATAACGTCACCCGTCGTGCATTCTTTCAACCATTTTTGTACTTAAAAATGGTATGTTTTAAGGTAACCCTGTGCATTTTGGGTAATAGCGCACTGTGGTGCAGTTGACACGTCCACTGTTCATTTCCAGAAAAGTACAAGTGATCCAGGGATCCATAATTGTTTTGTTATAATGTGCCACAGATGCATCTAAAATAGCTGAGACAAGCTGGGCATGTCTTTGAAATATGTTTTTGCTGAACTGTATTATAAAACTTTGGTTGAATATACTGCATGCTCCTGCATTCATATTATAATTGTGACGTTACATGGATTACGAGTTCATAAAAATAGTTTTATGAGTTTGTAGTAGCCACTGTTATCTTATTGGGAAAGCTTTGTAACGAAGAAGAGAAGTTATACTTAATGTGCTTGCATGTTCAGTATTTGAATGATGGGTTTTATGACTTATTGTATTTAATTGTACTACACTGTAGACAGTGTTTAATACAGGTAATGACTGGGTGTAGCTAGATGGACATCAGCTTTTCTTAATGTATCCAGTAGTTGATGCTTCAGTGAAGGGGAGGTGTACTGGGAGAAGCATGTCTGGATCTTTGTTACTGTTTTTTTTTTTTTTTTTTTTTTTTTGGGGGGGGGGGAGTATATGATAGTACTACCAGAAAATGCAGACTGAGGGAACTGTAGCTGGTAATGGTATTTCTGGTATTTTTGTTGTTTTGGGGATGAGGCCACATTTGAAGAGCCTGCTGGCGTGGTGGCACAGAGCACTCACTCAAATATTTTGCGACCTATATTGTGTTTTTCTTGTGTTTCATTGTTTAACACTTGCTTGCTAGATTATCTGAACATATGAATGTGAATCAAATTATTTTATGTTGTGTACATATAGCATATATAATACATAAGGAATGCTTAAATTGAATTTAACAAGACTGAAGTTGTGGTGATTGATCGTGAAGCCTTAGATGACAAAGCATTGATTTCTTCAAGTGAAATAGGTTGGGATAGGAAGGCTGAGAGCTCTACAGAAATTATTTATTATTATTTGTATTTGTTTACCTGGAAACTATGACTGAGCAGTGTCCTTTTTCAGCAGAGGACCAGGGAAAAAAGTTTCATTGTACATACGTCATGGACATCATTTACAGTCAGTTTCATTCCTGAGCAACTTGACATCAGTTGCATCATTTACAAATATAATAAGTCACGTGGTTGTATATGGCTATACATCCTTTAAATACAGGGAGGTGTATGCAGTGCAATATTATCAGGATGCATACATTTGTCAGGTTTTACATAAGAATATCTGTTAGTGTAATGGCTTCTTCATAATCTAGGATGTAGAAGATGAGATGAGAGCAACCCAAAGAAAGTGAAGGGAAGAGGCAGAAGGAAGATAAAGGAGATGTGATGACAGAGGAGGGTAGATTTATTGATACACAAGCATGGATGGAAAGAGATGGGCAGAAAGCAGGGATTTGAAACATGCTAGCAGTGCTTATAGCCTGAGTAAAAACACATTTAGTATTGTTAATAATAGAGGATATTATTGTCTCTGTATCATGTTGGGGAGGTTGTTTGGCCATGTTCTCCTTAGAACTATGCTTTCTGGTGCATTATATTTCTGGTAGGGTCAACCTTAGATTGGTTTGCGATGAGGAATAGGGCCATAGTAATAGTAATCCAGAGTGCTACCTTAAAGGTTCATTTAATGAATTGGAAATCCTTGCCTGGAACAGGGATACAAGGAGCTTCAGCTAGGAACCAAGAGTGGCCTCAAGGTGTGACCTTAAGTTGTAGAAAGAAAGAGTCTGTTATTTCTGCATATGTTTTTGATAGATATTCCAGAGTATCTGGCCACCTTGGAGACTGTGGGTGAGGTGCTTGATAGTGTACCACCCTCAGATTCTGTAGCTGGACTGAGGGAATTCAACTCTCATGGGGAAATGTTAGACAACCTACAAGGGTGTGAATGGGAGAAACAACTTATCTGATTAGAACCAGAGTGGTGAGAGGTGCTTTGGAATTATTGCGTCATGGATTATTCTTGACAATCACTATTACAACACAAGACTCTATGTGTACCTGGTATTATAGCTGCTTGAGCCAAAGGTCAGGAATTGACCATAAATTCTGGACATCATGGTCAATATAGGTATTAATCTGTCCTGTCATCAGCATTTGATACTACGTTTGGTCAGATGGTCAGGGCTGCAGAAGGAAAGGCTCAGAAAACCCAAACATGTAGCCAGCATTTTCTGTGAAGTCTTATTTTTCTGTATGGGGTGAGTTTAACTCCCACCCCCATAGGAGTTTCTGTCCAAATAGCCACCTTAATGAAACCAGTGTGTACAATGTTCACAATTTCTTAATTGCTGATGTATTATGTTACAGTCTCTTACAGCTTGGCAGCTACTATTCTTATGTGTACCACAACTATTTTTGCTGAGTTGTTGCTCTTCACCTTCTGCAAATAATGTCTCCTTGCTTACTGTTCTCCAGTTTTTGTGAATAACATACTTTACTATAAGTTATACCCAAGTTCTGTAAATATTTTGTTCACTGCCTTGTGGCCGAGGACAGACATGAAAAGGGTCCTAAGACTAGTGCATTTATCCATTTAACAAATGCATACATTAATTATTTATTTTCCAATTTTACTAATAATGAGAGAGAGAGAATAAAAAAAAAATGTATATATATATATATATATATATATATATATATATAAATATATATATACATATATATATATATATATATATTTTTTTTTTACGTATATATTTCTTTTTTCCTAACAATGTAATTACTTGTACATTTTATTCTTTTGTATAACAAGCATAATATCTGTTGTCCTTTTGTGGAGCTTTTCTCCCCGGGCCTCTATTGAAAATGGACATGTTTCCAGCTAGACTAGCCCAGTCAACAAATGTAAAATAAACAAATGTAAAATAAATAAATAAATAAATTTACTTAATTAATTTTAATTTGGTTTTCAAAAGTTTATTTTAGGATGTGGAGTCTGAATGGACCCTATTCAAGCCCTTAGTAACTGAGGTGTCAGCTAGGATCTGTAGCCAAAAGATCAATACCTATAATTTAATATTAACAAATAATGAGGAAACTTCTCTGTGTAGATGATCTACGATTTCCTAGAGATGAGGCACCTAATAAAAACCAACATACTGTAAATATCTAAACTGATAACAGGTGGCAGAAATACTTTCTTTAAAACTTTCCATAGTATATTTATGATCATATTTTGTCTGTTCTTCAGTTTGCATTTAAAAGTTGGTATTCCACAATTCCACTGGAGTGGGTGTGGTTACATAATTATGTACGCATATTTTATGTTATTCAGCATACAGATTTCTGGCCAGTTATACCTATTTTTCATGGGCCTTTGTCCAGATTGTTGATGTTTCCAGGTTGAGAGGTATGTCCACTATCTTGGTCCACCAATATTAATATTTTATCTTTTGGTTTGAATTCGCCTTAACCATTCCTGCATTTGATCCTGATCAACATGAGTCTGTTCCAGGAGTTTTCTATACTTGCAACTATATTTATCCATTTTACACATTTCTTGCCTTCTTATCTCATCCTTAATCTTATATTCTTTCTTTTGTTTTTTGACATTCACTTGCTGGCTGATTTTTATCTACTTCTGGTTTAATTTCCTTTCCCTCTTGACGCTGATATGCTTCTGCTAGACTAAACAGGGAAGTCATCTTAGATTTATTCTCCTCATGTTTCATGACTGGGACTGCATACATATCTGTTGACCTCACAAGACCCAAACAACTTTTACTATTGTGAGTGTATTCCTGACAGTACAAACATTACTTCAGCACAACTTTACTTGGCTGGAGTGAGACTCTACATGTGCATATAATTAAGGGGTTTGTGTTACATAGCTTTTTTTAATATGAGGATGACAGGCATGCTTTAATTGTTGTATTGTCTGACTGATGATTACATCAAAGGTCTGTTGTGTATGACTGTGGCTTATTTTTATGTGCAGTGATCAAAGCAGCGAAAGGAGAACTTCAGCCATGAGGAAAACTGCTTACTCATGGTGGTCCTTAGGGCATATTGCAAATGTCTAGTAAAGGGGAGCTCAAATAATCTGAGAGGGCAAAATCCTGGCATCAAGTTGTAATGGACATTCATGCAGTTGGTGGAAGGAACTGCACATTAATACAGTAGAAGAAAATGTCAAATGATATGGTAGGACATGCTACAGTCAAGGCAATGCAGAATGCAATCGCCTATATCATTATGGGGGGGGGGGCCTCTAATACTTATCCCTTTAGCACCAAATGAGGAATGCCTCTTCTCCATTTTTGGGGATAACTGTAACATAGAAGACAATGGCACCTGAATAATCAGAGGTGGTGTGGACACTGGCTATTACCAACATCTGCAGCAGCAACATACTTCTGCTCAGGAAGGGTGGTTTAAAAGCAGCAACATATATTTATATAGAGAACTAAATGCTGACAAGGAATGACTACATTAAACATGCACAACACTGTCAGATCCATGTCTGCAGGATCACCTGCATCATGTAGGTCGTGACTTCGGACCAACTTATTATCAAGCTCTTATGACACCCCCTCTTCAAAATCACTTGTACCATTACCTAGCGTATCTTTAGGAGATATGTATGACACATGTGACCTTGACCTACTGTGATTCAAGTGCTACATTTCTGTTACTTACAATCTGACTTTCATACTTATATCAATGTTTAACTTGAAGGGGAATAAGTTATTGAATAAGTTATTAAATAAAGTAAAAAAAAAAAAACACAAGGAGGGACTTAGGATACTTTTTAATTGTATGCATTTTATTCTTGTAATGGTACTGCTTAAAACCTCCTGGAACTGTTGAAAGAAAATGTCATAATAGAAGTTTTCAGTCATTAACACCATTACTGCGTTATGCATCATCATTGTTGCAGCTGGCAGTTACTTACAACTGAAAAGTAGCATACACAAGTATTCAGGGAAACATTAATAAGAAAATTATTACACCCCCAATCATCCTCTTCGTAATTCTAACCAACTCTTACTACTGACCTATAAACCCTGTAAAAATATAGGCAAAAACTTTTATAAATACTCTGTCTCTCATAGCTGGAACAAACTCCATTACATATCAGAAGTATAACTTATGCCCACAACTTTAAAAAGACAGTAAAAGATCACTTGCCTAACTCCAAGATCTGTCACTGTAATCACCCCACTTAACCTCCCGTATACCTCTGTCTATTCACATTCTACAACCTCTATTTAGGAAGCCTCTTGGCATTACTTCTAATACGTGTAAATATTAGAACATGCTAGCTTTTCAGCTCTGTAACTAAACTGTTTGCATGTTTGTATTTTTAGTACTCACACTTTCTTATGTGGCAACTATAATTTGTTCTGTTTTCTATTTTATTCTATTTATTCTAATGTATGTTTCTTTCTACTTTTTATTGTTGTAGACATTATTGGAGCTTTATCCGTGGTTCTCTGCTGAAAATGGGTTTTTTGAAACTCAGCTGAACCAACCCGGTTAACAAATGTGAAATAAAATAAATAAAAATAAAATTGAAAGATTAAATGATATCATACCATGTAAACAAACACTGCTGCCACTTCAGCCTCAACACCACAAATGATGATTTTTTTTTTTTGTCTCTGAAGGTGCAGAGTACTGTGTATGACAAAATGAAATAATCTGATGTGCAATACCTTAACAGATGACATAGTTCAAACTGAGGAAACATTCAGTAATTTAAAAAGTAATATGATGTTGTCATTAACTGGAAGGCATGAACTCATGTTAAGTACTGAAGTAACACTTTTTACTAATTGTATCACTTCACGACATTCAGTGCATGCATACTTAGCTATCATCTTACTAGAATATATTGTGCAAAACAGATGAAAATGTGATTATTCTATATATGATGCCTTACAACCTCAGTGATCAGGAGTCAGTGAGAACTCAGGCATGAATTTTATAATCAATAATATGAATACCTGTTCTAAAATAAAAAGGCATTATATAAAGATGGAAAGGAATGTCTGATAAACAGTGACGGTGGACCATAGCATAGCATGAACCACAGCATCAAATATCAACTACATGCATCAGTTATACTCCGTGTTTTTTACAGGAAAGGAAACATTAACCTGAACAACATCATCCATAGTTCTGGACCAGATGACACTTCTTTACCTGAGCAGCTGTATGCTGTGTATGAGTCTGCTGCATTTGGGTACCTTTCTACTGTTGCTGACCGGTCACCATTAGTCATTGTAGGACTGGGAATGGGAGCTGCAGTGACAACTTGAGGTACTTTACCACCAGACTGGTGCATGATCATGCTGTGCAGAACGCAGCATGCAGTAAACATCCTGCATGTAGTAGCCGAGTTATACCAAAGGGAACCCCCAGACCCATCCAGGCAGATAAAATAACTCTTTAACAGGCCAAAGATCCTCTTGAAAACAATATGATTATGGGATAGGGCTGTGTTGTAGGTCTCTTTTGTACCACCACTTGGATTTCTCATTGGTGTTATGAGAGAAGGGGGGGCATAAAAAATGAAAAATATTAGTTTAGTATTCAGCAATACATTTCACCATGAATAACTACTTAAATAAAATACAAAAAAAATGAAAAGTATTTTTCCACTTACCAACAAGATAGCCACTGGGCATCCTACCACGTAGGAAAAGGTGGCAGAGTCAGATAGTGCACCTGATATGGGAATCGTGTGCACTGCCAGGATGCAGGGCAGAAATATTGGTGATGCACCCCCATGTGTCACACACTACCTGGAATCGATGGAATGATAGCCCTTCCTATTGCCGTAATGCTCCCTCTGTGAATCAGGTAGGGTCCTAATTGCAACATGGGTGCAGTCTATTGTTGCACACACAGTTTGACTCAGTCTTGAGGTGACAGTAGGAAATAGATGAACTGATCCATACATGCCAAAAGTATATCCAGGAACTGCAGAAATATCCTTGAGCCAGAAGCCTGTGAGATACACGTCCCCAGTTTGTCTCTGGAAGGCTCCTGTGGCAAGCATAGTGAGGGGTATACATACCTTTGTATCCACAGGGATAGAAAAGTCATGCATCTCAACAGTGCTCCTGTGGGGGCCATAAATACTCACTAAGACCCTAACAATATCCCTGTCCACTTTGAATCTATTAAGTATGTCTTGATTTTCAGAATTATACAGAGTGATTCTCTGCCTATATGTTCACCATCTAGGCTAAGTGCCGCTGAGTGTAAGTATTTTTGGCTCAACTCCACTTTTTATAAACGACTCTGATGACAGAGCAGAAAAGTGCAAAACTTTGACTATGAATTGCAAGTAGGTGGGAACAGGTTTCATTGCTACACACTGTTTTACATCATTTCTCATTTGCATCTCATTATGACTTAATTTGCTTATGCTTATTTGTGGCCATCATTTTAGTATAAGTGGCCTCTATGAATTGTGGCTTTGCTGTGCTCATTCGCACACAGCATGGATAGCCTTTACACATTCACGTAACAACTATCAATATCACCTCTAATGTCTAAATCAGATTTATTCAGGCAGTTGTCTCAATGGCCCTTAATCAAGAGTCTATCATTGCACATATCTCTAATTAGCATTTAATACTAGATTTAGTTGAAGAGCAGTAGAAATATTCCCTGGGGCAGTCAGTGATCCTTTTGTGAGAGAATGTTGTGATATGTTTGTTTTTTTTCTATTTATATCAGTCTGCTGTTATAAGTTCGACAAGCTCATATGCCATTTCTGTAATGAATTTTAGATAAAAACTTTCACATTACCGAGCCCTTCTGTACTTTACTAATTTTGCTTCCATTACTATTTGCTCAGTTTAGGTTGCCAACAACTTTTGCTGTACGACGTTAGACCAGCTTCTAACATATGTCATTACGTTGAACTTCACCCTTTGTCTTCCCACTTTTGCTTCAGCACCAATGCAAGCAAAGCATTGCATAACAGAGTGCTGTATGAAAGGATATTGTGAAAATGCTTTCATTATTAATGTAAGAAAAATATTGCAGAAGAATGTTGCTAGGGTAGGAATGACTGTCAGCTATGATACATAAGTAGTTTTATGCAGGAGTAATCTTACGAGTATCTTACATTACAGAGCAGCTATACAAAACATTAGTGCATAAGGAGACCGTATCAAACAGAACATACTAACAGGGCATTTATATGCCTATTTTTTGGGAGAAGGTTAAGGGTATGAGCTGCTAATGTATTTTATTCTGTTGTCTGAGTTTGGTTCATCCATTCACCACTTGGAAATTGTGTGACCCTGAGCAAGCTATTTAACCAGGACAGTCACAGTGCTCATGGGGTGCCTCCTTGATAAAGTCCATGAGCCTAATGGTTTTCCAGTTAACATACAAAGTGATTAATAAATAAATAAATAAATAAAAAGTTAATGAAACATGCTAGCTGACTGGCAAATCTAAATTGCCCTGCTATACTTGTCCTGAACATTTTGTCCTGGGTCATGGGCGAAAGAGAAAAAGTTAACTTGTTACATGATTAACAAACAAAAAGGAAAAAAAAACATCATTCATGTCAACTGTTCAAAAGAAGACAGCAAAAACTGAAATTAGTGACATTCATTTTAGTTGTATTTTGACTTTTTTCAGGGAGCTTGGCTAAGTTGTCAGCTATCAATGCAAATAAACCCTATAGTTAACAAAAAAGCATTTGAAATACAATTTTACTTGTTTAGGTTTGTTCTGGGAAAGGGGAAAAAAAAACAAGGACAGAAAAGTGACAACATATTTTGAGCTGCTGTTGTTATATAGCATGTGCACAGCAACGTGCTCCCTCACATTTCAAGTGTGAAGTGACTTTGTTCCTTTTTGGGTGGATACCAATCCAAATTAGTGGGATGAATGAAATATTAAACTACATAAGGATCATTTCGGGTTACTTAAGGTCAGACAGCAATAGGTGCAGAGAGGCTTGGACAAGTACACTAGTGATTTATAGGTCTGTTCTTTAAAAGCCAAATTGAGTCAGCTTGTGGGAAACACTATATAATTTTTATGGGCAACTTTATTAGTCTTGGGAGTCCAGAAAACCATAATTAAAAGGTTCAAATAAACTGACTCACATACCATTCTGCCAGCAAAAAAGCCAGAGTCTGGGATGTTTTGACCAAGTAGCAATAAGATATGCTGTTTTTTTTTATTTATTTTTCAAGCAGGAAAGTTACATTAACCAGCACGTCCTCAGCAGTAAATGGAAGTTTTGTCTTCGTAACCCTACAGTGTTGACAAGTGCCCCTGAGTGACATAAATTTTGTATTGCTGTTCCTGCTACATATGCATATCACATTTGAATGTCAAAACATTGAGAAGAGTGAAAAATAAATTCTTACTAGTTGCAGCACTAGCTAAAAAAAATCAGATAATATAGTCATAGAACTAATGGAATTGAAAACAATTATTAAGGGCATTGATGGCAGTCTTCAAGTACTTTATCTCAAGGTGGCCTTATCACCTGGAAATATAATGAGTTTGTTTGTGATCCTTTTCCCTAAGTATAAATGTAGGTCTCCTGACTAGCTGTTCACTATCCTGTTGACTGTTTCTCCCTACTGCTCTTATAGCCCCTACATAAACCTGGAGTGTTCTTTTTTTTTTTTTTTTTTTTTTTTTTTTACTTTTTGAAGAAGAGCCTCAGTTTATTTAATGTCAGGGAGCCTAGAAAGTGGGTGGCTATCTAGGCCATCCTGTGGACATTAAATGAGGCATATTTACATCACACCCTATCTCCTTCTCCTCCCATGATGTGACATGTGTCACAGTATGACTCTTTGCACATGTGTGTTGTTAAAGAGTATTGCCTCAGCATAGTTGTTAGCTGCAGTAAATGTTGATTTCCACAATCTTTCACTGCTCAAGGGGCAGCAGGTTTGAACGCTGAGAAGCACCACCACATCATTTAGCTGTAGATTACACTTCTAAAAGCAGCCAAACTTCCTTAGGTTGCAAACACCACTCATTCTATTCCCTTGTAAAACACATATTAAGGGCTGGCAACCATGGATAGTCACTTTCCTGCCATATCTGCGGCTAACTTGGTGGATATAGGCATCTTGAGGCAATGTAGCAATTGCTTCATGTTTACTGACATGACAACTTCATTTTGGAAGAGTTGAATACAGTAAGCAAGAGATGTAGTTACACAATGTCACTGGAGGTAAGACTATCACATACAGAAACAAAAAATACCAACCAGGTTGTCAATGACACACACACAACAATAACCACACTAACTACGGACCAGACACACAGTCCTACATATGTGGAGGTGCTCATATGTAACTTACCCAAACCTCAAAGGCCTACCAGGCTGTATCTTTAGCAATTCCACATTCACACAAACAAGACAACTCCCACTACAACACATAAAGCTACTCCACATAGTGTTTCAACTACTGTCCCCATTAGGCATTACACCACACAACCCAATATATTGGTCATAGGAGACTTCATTAGGAGACACACTGATGTCCCTCTCACCAAGCTGAATAAGGAGACGGTCACAGTTAGCTGCCTGCCAGCGTCCAGAATTTACCAGATTACGCAAGCACTCAGGTCCCTAAACCACAAGAAGCAGTATGATTCTGTCATAGTTCATATGGGCATTAATGACCCGAGCTATAAATCCCTGGACTATATGAGTGATATTATTGAGCTATCAGAATATGTGTCACAGGTGGGTATGAACCTAGCACTGAGCAGCACTCTACCTTCTTCAAGAATGATACCACAATGCTAATAGAAACGATTGACTTTAATAATTGGATTAGCTACTGGTGACACTAGAAAGGGGGTCAAATATTTATCAGCCTGGGATAACATGATTGACAACCACACTGCTTTGCTAGGGATGCTCTGCACTTGTTGCCACTAGGCCTTTGGATATTGGCCAAATCATTATCCGCCCCAAGATGCCTTTTTAGGCATAGCCAAACAGATAAACTTTCCTGCATAGCAAAATCTACTCATGATAAGCTAAAAGTATTACTGCTCAGTGCTACCAGTCTCAACAAGAAACTACACTCCCTGGAAGCTCTCCTCACCCTGGAGAATGCTGATGTCTGCGCAGTTACTAAAATATGCTCAAAGCCATGGAAAGCACCCCAGCAGTGCAAGGCTATAATTCCTTCCATACACTCAGACCACCCCCTGCACAAGAAAGGACAAAAGGTGGAGGTGTATTGATCTACATAAAAGCTAAGCACACCTCATGACTGGTCAAACAATATGACATGCTTAAACTACTCCATGTCAAACTAACCATAGGTAAAATCCCTTTACCATATCCTTGCTAGTTACAGGTTTCCCGCCATGACCCAGGAAAACCATACCTCATACATGAATGTACTAGAATTTCTTACCATTCAGTCCAACACCATACTCATGAGTGATTTCAGATACCCCTTTATTAACTGGGAAGCTTTAATGACAACTAACACGTTGGCTCAAATATTTCTAGACTTTGTCAATGCACTTGCCCTGGAACAGCTAGTCTGTACTCCGTCTAGGGATATAAATATCCTACACTTGGTACTCACAAACAAAGGGGAGCATTGCACCTCCCCAAGTGTAACGTTCTCACTGGCTAGATCAGATCACAAAGCAGGCTTCTTTGAAATAAATATAAAGCTAGAACCCCCATCTAACCCCAGAAACTTTAAAAGCTTTCCTAAGGCTAACTACTTCCTATTAAGTGATGCTGTAGCTAAATTTATTGTTCCCCCAAACCCTAAAAATATGGAGGCCTATGCAGAGGTGTACAGAATACCACTGTGCAACCATATAAACAGCTGCATAGAAACAGCAGTACCCGACTGAAATAAACCTAAGCTAAACTGCAAAAGCAAATCATCCTGGCAGACCCCTGGTATAAATAGGCTGTGCAACAAAAGAAAAAAAATTCTGTTCAGAAGTAGGAGAGGACATGCACAACAGGGCAGAAACTCTCTCACCAGTCTAAACAAGCAACTCAGAGGACTAGTCAACTCTTCAAAAGCCAACTTTGAGGCAAAAATAGTTTCCCAAGCAAAGGATAACCATAAGGCATTTTTTAGTTATGTCAGCAATCTTAAAGGCAATACTCAACAATGTGCGGAGTTAATTGTAGATGGTGCCACCTATACCCAGCCAGAAGATATAGCAAATTTACTGCCAATAAATTCCACTCAAATTTCACCCCATCACCTCTGGTTACCCACCCCAACCAGAAATACCCTCCACCATTCCTCTACCAGTTATCATAAAAGAACAGGTCATCACTGCATTCTCTAAAGCTAAAAACATGGCCTCAGTGGGTGCAAACAATATCTCAAGATGCCTCTTAAATAGCTTCAAAACATGACTAATCTGGCCCACTAGGTTCTCTATTTAACCACAGCCTCCAGACAGGCAATGTCCTTGGGAAGTGAAGGACAGCAATGATCACCCCTCTGCATAAAGGGAAACCATCAACAGACCCAGTAAGTTACAAACCCATACATTTGACTAGTCTCATATGCAAGGCCATGGACGGAATAATTATGGACCTGATAAACAATGACATAAGAAATCTCCAAACGTTGGATCCAACGCAGAACAGCTTCATCAAGGGCAGGTCATGCCTGCTCAGTTTGGTGGACTTCTTTGAGAAAGTAACCGAGGCCATGGATACGGGGTAAAACAGTATGTACTGTCTACCTTGACCTGGCTAGGGTATTTGGCACAATTTCCCACTCGGGTAGTTTAGATAAACTCACAAAACTGGGCATAAATCCTTATGTCACCAGACATATAGCCAAATGAATCATGGATAGGACACAGTCCAGCACCAGCAAGAAGCCACTTGCTAATGGTATATTACAAGGCTGACTGCTAGGACCTCTCTTTTTCAGAGTGTCCTTCTCTGAAGTCAAGGGTAATGTAGATGACCTTTGGCTGACCAACTTTTCTAATGATTGCAAGTTGGGGGCAATCACTAAATGACTTAAGACATCCTTCAGAAAGGTCTGACTCAGACAAATAATAGGTACCAGAGTCATGGCCTAAAATTAAATACTAAAAACTGAAAATTATACCCCATGGTAAGTTGACTACCCCTAAAAATTGCAACATTAATAGCATATCCATAAGAGTGGACCCAGTGGTGAGAGTTCTAGGTACACAGATATACAGTTAACCTGAACTTTGACCACCACGTGTCCACAGTACTGAGGAAGCCATTCTACGTAGCACAACTTATAAGTAAAGGGAGGCTATAGACTCACTATACTCAGCCATCATCAGACCAGTAATTGACTACAATACACCTTTTGGCATGTTCCTTACCAAGCACTTGCAACAACTGGTGCAGCCTCAGAGGTTCCTTACAAAATAAAATACAGGGTGCAAAAATAATGTCCTGTGCAGACCACTTAAAAGCCCTATCCTTTTACTCTGTCTCCTACTGACCATTAATGGGTGATCTATGTCTAACCAACAAGGCATTCTCAAGTCCAGTCCTGATGGAACTGTTACACATTTGCAAAACAAACGGCACAAGGATCACCCAATCCAAGGATCTAAACCTGGCCTCTGACATGAATAAAATACGTTGGAGGGACAGATATTTGTCTCAGAGGTAACTCCTCTGATGGAACAGGCTACATATTCACATTATGCAGAGCCCTTCACCAATCCTCTTCAAATGCAGCTTGGATCAATGGATGGGGAATCATAAATTCAATCCTGGAGTTGTGCTTATGCCCCTTATGGGTAGGGGGAATCTGTAAATACTCATAGGCATAGGCACAAACCTAAGCCATCCTCTAGCCCTTAGGGATCAAAAATCTGTGTAAATCTGGGTAATAATGATTAAGCTTATAAAGGCTCTTGAGCCTTTAGCCTAGTAAACTCCTAGGAACTTATAAACCTATGTGTGTCAGACACTTTCCTTTAGTATTAGTAGGCAGGTCAGATCAAACCCATTTTTGGTGTTCTTATCACTGGTCATATAATTGTCCACTGTAACTGATCCATATGTATAGTTTACTTTAACTGTTGCTGGTTCTGTCTTATCTATCTAGAAATATGGTCTCTTCTATGTTACAAAGCTTTGAGTTCACAAAACAGACTGTATGGACTTCTTTGCAAGGCTAAAGTGTCCAAAGCTTACCCAGTAATGCTATAGAAGTTTTCCTGTGTTTGGGCATGTTTCTTACATTTGCATCTTGATGCACTTAATGTCCCCTGTAGGTGGTCTTATAGCCATCTCTTCTTTTTGGAAGGGGTGGAGGGGTTTGTAATGCCTGGCAGCAGCCTTTAGTAGGTTGTTCAGTGGGAGGAAAAGGGAAACCTTCTGAAAGATATTGTCAGAAGAGTTCATATGTAGAAGCATTTGGGTATGCCTCAATGCAGTATTATATCAAGCACTGTAGATAAAGGGGAACAGAAAGTAGGGCTCTTGCAGTATGATGACCATGGGGGGGGGGGGGGTCTGCCACCCAGGCTTCATGCAGTGCAGAATCTATTTATATATTTTTATATTGTGTTGACCAGGTTAGTCCTACTCAGCCAGTGGCCTCTTTTGGGGGGAGACTTGAGGTGTTATTCACACACTGACTAAGGGCATTAGGGAAATTCCCCTACCTTTTTGATAAGTGCAGTGGGATTTTTTTATATATCCATCTGAGCTACTATTTACTCAGGAAGATGGGACATTGCTTTAATATTTCTCTCAAAGGACAAATAAGGTGATGAACAACAGAAATTTTACGTGCTTGGAGTTAATAGGCATGAGATAGCCATATAAACTGAAAAATAAATAACTCTGCTGTATCATCTAGCATGATTTAATCTATCACTCTGATTTATAGTTATCAAAGGAATATGTTTTAGATTTGTGTTAGAAGGCAAGCATTGCAGTGAACATGTGCAAACATACCTCTCAGCTGTCAAGAGTTTTGCAAAATGTCCAGATTTTTTCAGATATTTTTGGTTTGTTCCTCATAAAATCTGTGGTTTTCAGGCAAATCAGTGAGAATGGAAGTCACCAAAAAAAGGGAAAAAAATACAAGACATTTGAGTTTCAGACTTCATATCCTCCAGAAAATGCATGGTAACACAAAACCTTTTCTTCTAGCAACTTTCTAAGTTTATAAGAGCAATATTTAGACATTGCCACTATTTTTTGGGCTTTTGACCTCCCATTACTTTTGGCATTGTCCAGATTTGTTGTGCTAAGAGGCTGAGAGGTATGTGTGTACACACACGGCAGTTAGTTATTTGCTGATTTGTTTGTTTGTTTATGGATGTATTTTCCTATGTATTTCTGAGCACATGATTCTAATTCCAGGCAATATATAGTTATATTTCCATCAATTAACTTAAAAATGTTGACAGCACCAAGAAAACATTTATTTCTGAAGGTGAGGCAGATCCCTTTTTTAAATATCTGTAAACTTAAAATCACAGTATCATGTAATGAGGCAAATTTCTGGTGGCCAGCATTCCACTGGTCATCATAACAGGGTCTTCACATTCCATGTTCAGCTTTCACTTTTGATACCATTCGAGTTTAGCTTGACAGCCATGACTTCTTGCCACTCTCTTTTCAATGTTCTGTTTTAATTCAGCTAACAAGATGGTGTGTCACGAACCATCTTAAATACAAATCCAAAAATCACTAGCAAGCAACACACACACACACACACACACACACACACACACACACACACACACACACACACACACACACACACACACACATGTCGACTATACCAGAATGACGTTTGCTTAAGCAATTATGAAATATCACACAATACCTGTTACTTTATTGTGACTTAAAATGCATCATGAATGACATTAAAGATTACTGTTGTGTAACAAATTTTGGCTGGTAGAGTGATTTGATTTTTGTTTCTTCTTTTCCTCCATCAGTTGTTACTTTACAGCTAATTCCATGGGAGCCAGTTGATTTCCCATTGCCAATCTATGTCACTGCTGTATCTGGCAATGAGTATTGCTGAAAACCACTTTCATCGATCTCAAAGGTTGCCCTTTTCCCCCACTGTTGTGTGACTCCAGAGTCAGTATACATAAGTTGGGGGGGTGGAGGATTTCCCCCACATCAGTGGTATGGTGTTTGGCTTGCCTACTGTAAAAACACTGTTTCTAATGGCACTTGCATAGACTGCCAGTAGCAAATCAACATTAAATCATCCATTCCATGGACTTGCATGGGATTAATGAATTTTGCTGGAACACGTGTTGTCATACATCTGGTTTTGCACAAAAAAGTGGACGTGTCTAAAGCTGTAAAAGACTGTCCCCACATATTTTGTGGGTAGAACCTTGAGAGGTCTTCTGGTTTGTGAGCCATTAAGGCCCAACAACATAGACTTAAAGGTCTCCCAACATTACTCACTCTGAGAAATATTGCTGTCATTCCTATATCACTGTATAATCCTTATCCTCATCCTTGTCTACAAGAGAAGCTGCCAGTATCGAATAAATGAAAAAAAAGTAGTCTGTGAGAAGAGCGCAAGGAAGGAAGAAGAAATACAAAGCTAAATAGAAGCAAATTGATAAAAGAGCGCTAAATAGTCCATCTGCATGGATTCAGACATATCATATGAGGATCCCTATCACATTAAGAAAAGAACAAAACACGGAAATTTAAAAGATCGGGATGAAAACAACTAAACCTAAAAATCATGAACATAACAAAATCCAAGTACATAACTTTGAAAAACCAGCTGTGAATGTTTTGCAGTAGCTTCTTTTGTGAAACCAGAAAGCAGTTCAATGGAGATCATGGTACAGTGAGGATCAGGAAATTCACCCTTTTCCCCACTGCAGTGCAATCTTGGAGTTAGTATATATAAGTTGCTGGGGGTGTGGAGGTTGCAGGGGGCTTGCCCCCCTGCTAGAGCTTTAAAAAAGGTTGTATTGAAGGTAAATAGTGAGTACCTTTTGTGCTCCATTTTAGCGACTGTCTGTCAAAAACTGTTCTGTGTTTGCCATAGCAGTTGCCATAAATTGGAGGTTAGTTTAAAGGGACATATGTATATTTCTGCTGAGTCTTTTTTTTTTTTTATGGAGTAGAGTATGGGATGTAAGTTGCTTGCTTCTGTGTTGTTCGTTTCAGTTATGTGCATGTTCACAATTTTCAAGTTTCATTGTTTTTGTCCTGATCTTTTAAATATTTTGTTTTGTTCTTTCGATAATGTGATAGGGATCTGCATAGGAACATGGAAACAATACCTGGCAAATGATCACCGGCACCATAAGAAGCTTAGCTGTATACATCTTTTAGTAGACACTAGTTTTTAACAACAACGTACTGCATTGCTAGAAGAAAAGCATTCTGCCAGGAGGCATTCCAAATCATCAGATGGCTACAATCCAAGTAAACACTCTTCCAAATACAACCTTCAAATGAATTACAGGTTTCTTAGCAAATGCAACTGTACAAGTATTCATTCAAATATGTTATAAGTGCATTCAAGAGAGGTTAAAGTACTACAGAATCTGTCAGCAAAAAATGATGTCCCTTAACTTGCAAAAATGGTGTCTGTTGTCTAAGTATTGCGTGTAGTTCAGGTTTTATGAGTAAGAGTGTCAGTAGTGCAACAGGTAGCACACTTGCCTTTGGTGCTAGATGCTCAGAAGTCTGTAGGTGCTATTCCCACCTCAGGTGCTTGGATTAATGTTCTAGTATTGGCACTGCAGTGCAGCATTAAGGGGTAATAAAGGAATTACTATATATTTTTTACATCACATGTAACCAATCTTACCTATTTCTTTCTATATAATTCATACTTATTATTTATTTTACTATCAATAATCTTTCCTTTACTTCTCTCCCATTATACCAAATGCACAATTTCCTATTAATTATGTTTGTATTGTTTTTATAAACATGTTATAATCCATATTCCCTAAAGTTACAGGTATTCAGTTTCTTATGTCTTTCCATTCATCTTTTTACCATATAAATTGTATCACCCCACTCCATACTTCTTCATGCATTACCCCTTCATTTAATCATTCACTTGTAAAACCCATAACTTAGTCCATCTAAGCTTGGTGTTATTATTTCCTCCCTTCTTGTATTACTTCCCACATTTCTTCCACAGTGATCTGCGTTTCCAGTTCTGCCTTAGTACTGTCAGATATTTTTTAACACACCATTCCTGTTTCTCAACTTCATCCATTTCACTTTCATATACAAATCTTTCTACTACTTATATTATTTTCTTTTTGTTTATTCATTACAGCATACTCTGTCATATACCACATCCATTTTCCCTATTTTATTTTTGTTTTCCTAAATAAGGTAATGCCTACTTTTTCTTACCTTTAAGAAAAATCTTTGCCCAAGTAAAATATTTTTAACTTTCTCTGCTTTTGTCATACAACTTTCTTTCTATCTCTATCATTCAGTTTCCTTTTTTCTCAATTTATACTTAAGCTCTTCCATTACTTCTTTATGGTCTTTTTTTATTTTTATTATATTTTCTACCATCAAAATAATTTCTTATACTTTTCTTTTAACTTTAAGCCCATACAGACCAAGTTTCATAAAATTACCTCATTGTCATATATTTTTCCCATAATTGCTTACTTTCCAGCTTCATTTTTTTGTCTTACTAATTTCACCATTTAACTATTGTACTCATTTTCTTTCTTTTATCTCCTTATTCTCAAATATTCTTGCCCCACATCTCTGTGGTCAGATAGTGCAACAATTTCCATACTTCATTCTATGACTTTTATTCCATAATCTAGCTCTGTTTTAAATATGTTCTGTGAGAAGTTCATTCCCTTTTTTCCTACCTGTAGCCCTCCACATCTTATAATTTCCTTCTTTGCTTTCACATATTGTGTTACTGTACCTTTTTCCATCCTTAAATTGCAGTTTGTCTCCTATCATAATAAAAATCATATTAATCAAAACATACTTTAAGAGCTCAAACATATTTCCTGTCCATCATATTTGTATATGCATGCAGTGAAAAGAAACCTACGCATCTTTCTCCTGTTATTATTATTACCATACTACCTAGTATTAGTATTGTAACACCTAATATTTTTACTTCTTCATTTCTTATTAAAATCCCTTACCCGGACATTCCTTGTTTTTTTTAAATCTTGTTTCCCCACAACGCCTCAGTTGTTTCCCTTTTCTCTTTTTTTAACACCTCTTGCATCTAATTAATATATTATTTCTACTTTCCCCTTTTTACAACTTTCAATTATTATTAGCCTCTTAAAATAATTTCTAATACTATTCACATTATAAAATAATTTCTAATACTATTCACATTAATAGTTATTGTCTTTATTTATTTTATTTTATTTTTTTACATTTGTTTACCAGGAAGTCCAACTGGGCAGATAGGCCATTTTCAGTGGAGGCCCGGGGAGAAAAGATCCAAGTAGAATAAATAAAACCATATGAATAACAGTGCAATAAAACAAGAAATACTTTTTCAGTAAGAATGAGGAAAGAAAGCACTTCTTAATACAGTACACAAATACATTACAATAATAATTAGGAAGAAAAGCAGTAGTTAATACAGTACAAAAGTAGCTAATGATTAATATACGATTACATAACTATTCTGAAAAAGCAGAGTAATGCAGTATGAACACTGATGAAGCTCCTGACTATTAGCACATTGCATTCTGGGTTGATGAAGACAGAGTCTGAGTAACAAAATTGTAAAATCATCCCTTTTATTTCTTTAGTACTAGGCTAACTACCCCTGTGGGCCATTTTAAGCCTAGCCAATTACCACATGTGAGAATTGAACCCTGCACCTTGTGTCTTTAAGGTGAATACCTTAACCATTATGCCAGCCCCTCTCCACCCTTTCTTTGCTTTTTGCCAGATTCTCCTTTCTATCCTTTCTCCTACTGACTTTTCATGACTCTCTTCTTGCTCTACTCCTGTGTCAAACTTCCCCCCTCTCCTTCATCACTTCCCAAAAGTTCATACTTATTCTCTTCCGGAATAACACACATCTTTTCTCAAAATTTAACTCAGTTTCTACTGAATTTATTATTTGTTCTTCTTTTATACTTTCTCCCATAACTTTTTTTATGTTATCTTCTTTGCTATTACTTTTATTATTTCCTTCATTTAGTTTTTCATAATTTAAACCAGGACAATCAAACCAAAAATGCTCTTGGGCATTACATTTACTACACTTTAATTCACAACTTTTATCTTTACGTCCCTTCTCTACACATTACCTACATCTTTTTTTCACAATCTAGAACTAAATGCATTTCATCTAAAAAAAAAAAAAAAGCTAGCCTTTGGCTGGTCACATTCCTTTTTACTCATTTAAGATTGCTAACACTTTCAGCCTTCCAGTCCACATAACACTTTCCACCCTCCAGTCCATTTCTTTCTTTCATCAAGTGCCCTATATATATCATGCACTTCTTAATAAACAGATAAGAAAAAAAAAACAATTTCATCCCATTAATGCCAGGATCAGCACCTCTAAACTGTATATCCAACTGCTGTTTAAGTTGCAGTCCAAAAATTCACTATATATATATATATATATATATATATATATATATATATATATATATACATATATGTATATATATGTATATATATATATATAGTTGTTTATTGATGTTGTCTCTTGTTTCTTTCCACCTCAGACATGAATCTTTCTAATAAACAAAAATTTGAAATGTCACCCTCCCCAAATGTACTAAAGCATTTTTGTCTTTTATACTAAGTCCTAAAGACAAAATTATATTGTTCAAAACATTGTATATACTTAAATGAATGTTTTTTTTTTTTTTACTCTTACCACTTACTTCTTAGTTCTGACTTATTTGCTTATAGTCTGTTGGTGTATCTTTCCTTCTGTTGCCACATCTGCAATTTCTTACAGTATCAACTTAAGATTTTTGTACACCCTCTTGCCAGCATATGTGCCCTTAAACTAGTTACTGTACCAGCTGAACACACATCAGTGTTTTCAACTCCTTTAGCACTGGACTGTAATTTCTTCAATATCCATAATATGCTTTACTGCCTTATTCCAGCTTGCTTCTGCTCCATTTCCTGGTTCACTTTTCTTTATCAAAGTCAATATTTATTTTTGTGTTAGTAATCCTCCTCCTTCTAACTCCTTTACAATATTTTTCCTCATTCCCTATGGATTCAGTCACCTGTCAGTCTGCTTCTCCTAAAACACACACTGCTCCATTTCTCATGGCATCCTCCATCTTGGACAAAGCCAGCAGCTGCACTTTGCTTCCACCTGGTGGTCATAATGTAAAACAGCAAGATAAAAGAGTAAGGGAAGTCCCATGGTACCAGGGTTATAAATAGTTTCAAGACCCCTATAGAATTATATCCTACCACATATCTGGGGTGGTCATTTTAAAGGACTACAACTTAATCTCTTGTCAGTCATACACACATACACATACATTCTCACTTTCACACAAAATCTTGCTCTCTCTGTCCCTCACTCACTCACACACACATACACACTCTCTGTCTCTCTGTCTCTCTCTGTCTCTCTCTCTCTGTGAAGTATTTTCTCAAGTCAAAGGTAATCTAGACCTATTCCAGATGAATCTAAGGCTCCTCCTATCTCCATTTTCATTGTGCATCATTTCCACCCTTTTGTATTTCTAGTGTACCTTCCAGTGTATCCATATCCTGTCTCCAAGTTGAAAACGTGTTTAAATATTGTCTTCAGTAGCTGCTTATACATCATTCTTTTTATCTCCTTCATAACCTTTGTCCTCTTATACTGAATGGTTTCTAGTTGTTTAACATCTTTGTCATTAAAGAGCATTCAAATATACATTCTGCATTCCAAATATAGTCTCAACAGCATGCAACAGTATGACACTATGACTTCCTTGTACTTGGTATTTAATTTATACAGTATACCATGCACAGTTTGATGGCCATTTTGTTTCCCTCCCAGCTTGTGACAGATTGCCCAGCACTGGAGTGATAACTGCTTGTAGATTCATTTTTATCACTCTGCCTCCAGTATGAGTGACCCTAGCTTGAATACGATAGTTAGATTGTTGTGTTCAAAATGTAGAGTCTTGCCCTGAACTACAGTGAACTTCAATCAGCACTCCTGTTTCCCATGTTTCTGCCTTATGTCTGCCACTTTTGGCTTAGTGAGTCATTGTTCATGTGATACTGAGCTTAAGGTTTCACTGTAATTGGGGAAGATCACATTTTGTGTGTGTGTGTGTGTGTGTGTGTGTGTGTGTGTGTGTGTGTGTGTGTGTGTGTGTGTGTGTGTGTGTGTGTGTGTGTGTGTGTGTGTGTGTGTGTGTGTGTGTGTGGGGGGGTCTATATTAAAAGACCGGAGAGGTGCTTCATCAAACACCTCTTGGTCGACACATAAAGAGCGAACGCACTAAAGCACGATAACACAAAACAGTGATTTCTTTCCCTGGAAAAAAAGCTGTTTTGTGTGTTTGCGCTTTAGTGCGTTCACTCTTTATGTGTCGACCAAGAGGTATTCGATGAAACACCTCTTCGGTCTTTTAATATAGATGTGTCTGTGTGTGTGTGTGTGTGTGTGTGTGTGTGTGTGTCTTATCCCTCTCTACTATTACCCAGTCAGGGAACTGCAGATGCTTTGACTGGCACTTCTTCTTGACAGTGTAAAAGATCTTTCAATTGCTCCTGTTTTGGAGGAATGTATCTGTTTTCAGGCCTGATTTACTCCTGCACATGATGTACCTACTTTTGGAGGTATGTCCTTATTTTCAGTCCTTAATTTATGCCTTCACACAATTTTAAGAATCCTGCTTATTACTCATGATTTTTGAAGCTGTCTAATAAACACAAAACCACACTACATGACCAACATACTAGCAGCATCAATAATTCAGTGCAAGAGGACAGACACACATCTTAAATCTCCCTTTTTCAGAAGCAAAAATAAATGACATTTTGTGTTAGAATTTTAAAATACAGTTCAATAAATTCTACAGATTTTATGTGTACTTTGATAATGTGCTTATACTCTCTGTCACTCTGTTTTTAAAATGTGTTCCTTAGTTGTACCCTACATTCCTTCTGACAGCGGGAAGAGTTATGTGTTCTTTGGGATTTGAATTTTATGCCAATTAGATGTTCAGATTTTTGACTGGATGTACCTACTTTTCAAGGGCCTCTGTATCCCTTTTTATAAAGTTCTTATTTCAATGTATGCAGGTTGAGAGGCATGTAGTGTAGCCATGTTGATTTGGGTCTTGAAGCTAATGCCTTTTAGAAAGGGCTTTTGACATTCTCTGAGAACTTTCAGTAACTTTTCTTGCCAGTGTCATTAGTGGCTGTGATTACCTAGTCCTGCTAATCATTTCCTTTCTCACTAGTCAGAGATGTGCTAACAATCTCTGTGAGGGGCTCTGTTATGGTGCTTAATATGTTTTTTGAATAATCTATCTGGTGTCCTACATGAGACTTCAGCACTGTCAGGCTAAATTCCTGTTACTTTTTTCTCTACCATATCTGTCACACGCTTTTCTATTGCACTGCCTGTCCATCCTTCTGATCTTCTTCCACTCCCAGCATAGTGCACTTCCTTGTCTTTCTTCTGGGAATACTGAGATAAAGAGCTTATTTAGTACTTTATAATGTGCTCTTCATCTCTAATCTTCTTTCCATCCTGTATCAGGTCAGTTTCTATATGTGCTCACCTTCTTCCTCTTAGAAATGCTTCTGAAATAATATCTTCTTCTATGGTCTATTGTCCAGGTTAGCTTCCATTCCAGAATGTGTTGGCCTGTTTCATCTGTTTAACTGTAACCTTGCTCTTCTCTTTATAGGCCTGCTTCTTTGCCTCACCAAAGGTCACATCACTTAGCTTATCCTAACGTCTTCGGCTTTTCACTCACCCTTACTCTATACTCACAACATGGCCACTAGCTTCTAAATATGCACATATAGTTCATTTACTCTAATGTATACCTTATCTATTGCTCAATATTAATACTTTTATTCAGAACTGTAGCTCCTCTGCTTAACTGTAACAAGCTACTTGCTGATGTAACAAAGTGGCCTACATATTGTCAATATCAATGTAATAATACCCCTCTTATATCCCCTTCCCATTTCAGGATCAGTGGACTTTCTGACATAACAGAAGCTGACGCAGAGTTTGCTTTTCTTTATGCCAGGGGTGGGGTGGGGAATATTATACTGCTCTGTTCCTTATCTTGATGTGTTCTGCTGTGCTGATTGGGGGTGTCCTTTATGACAGAAAAAAACTAAATGGGATACGGAAAGAGTAGGAATGAAAATAGTAAGGTTAATACTGGGGGCTACAAAATGGGATAGCTCCAACAGCAAGAAGTAATAGGGTCTCATAAATCACCATTGATCATATTTGTCTTAGTACTTTTCTTCCTGTTAACAGTTATTTTATGTATATATTGTATTCAATAGTATATTTATTAGGCATTTAACTCATTTCAAGTTTTTTCCAAAACTTGTTCAGTGTTGGTTCTAAAGCTTCTTGGAAAACCACCAAGCATAGCTTTAGTTATTCATTTCAAAAGAACAGAGGATTCTGCGAAGGATTATGAACTGTCTTTATCTTTCAAAGAGAATGCTATGTGTGTGTGTGTGTGTGTGTGTGTGTGTGTGTATATATATATATATATATATATATATATTCATTTATTTTAAAAATGCATCTCCAAATTCAAACAGTTGCATGCAAAATGCAATAAATGCAGCTTTATGCATATTATTACTGACCAGACTTAGCCCCCCCCTTTCTATACACACACACACATATATATATATATATATATATATATATATATATATGTATAGGCATAGTTTAAAATCATGTGTTTTAGTAGGGTTACCAGTGTTCAAACATTCTGGAGAAGGTAGAACTTAAACAAGATAATACATTGGGCAGGATTCACGAAGGCTTGCATGGAGTCTAAGAGTAGTGTAAGACTCCATGCAGCCTTCGCGATCCAGGAACAGCCCAAAGTCCGTGTAAGAGACCAGCTAAAATGTCTCTTACACGGAGTGGGCATGGATAAGCTAATCACCTCACTTGCAGCCGAATAGCATGCAAATGAGGTTCATTAGTGATTCAGGAAGCCCAAAACAGCCCGTGTAAGAGCCGTTTTAGCTGCAGAAATGTACTCAGTTGACAACTGAGTACGTTTCTGCAAAAACCACAATGGAGCCATGTCAGCTCCAAATAAAGGGTGCATATGTGTCAGGCAGCATGCCAATGGCCAAATATGTGGCCATTGGCAAGGTAACCTGATGCAAAAGTAATAAAAATATATATATTTTTTTCGGCGATCGCCGATGTTTAAACCCAGCGCAGCCCCGCGCAAACGGGCTGCGCTGTACAAAACATAAAAATGAAGGTTATAAACCCACAAATGTGGGTTTTATGCAATACATGGATTTACAATGCAGGGACCAGCAGACCAAAAACAACATGGCCACCATTTAGTGGTTGCTAAGGGGGGAAGCTGAGTCTAAGACATGTAACTAAGCATTAGTAGGCAATCTGATGCAAATGAGTGTTAGGATACTGAATTCCACTGTCACATAGCAAATGAGTACATTCTGAGTAGTGTAAGAGTTACAGAAGGGGGAGGAACAGAGTAGGAGATAGGTGACATCACAGGGGGAATGGCAGAAAGAAATGCAGTTCATTGGAGGTCAAAGTTACATGACATATGTCAGACACATATCATGGAAAGAGGAGTGCCACAACATAAGCATGGGAAAGTCAAGAAATGGAAGGTGTACACTGTTGCCTACACCAAAGTTTCTTGCTGGGCGTGCATGCGCACGTGTGCGCGCCATGAAGCGCGAGTAAGACAGTGTGCACGCGTGTAAGGCAGACTGAGCATATGGGAGCATGTTGGGAGATGTTTGACACTGTTTGCGTGGGTGTGTGCGCGTTTTAACCCGAATAAGCAGATTCTGAACCGTGTAAGCATGTGTGCACGCGTGTAAGCCACTGTGAGCGTGTTTCTGCTGGTATACACGCTGCTCCCCCTTGAGGAAACAGAAAGGAAAAAAGGAAGCAACAGAATTAGTAGGAAGCTAGCAGGGAATACTGCTGGAGATAGCAGGTGAAAACAATTAGAAGCAGGCAATTACACAGGCAGAATAGTAGCTCAGCCCAACACTTAAAAATCTGCAAACAGCAGTGCAAGATGTTTCTCTCAAGAGACACTGCAAGACAGGAGTAAGCTATTAGAAGTGAAAACTGAAAAAGCTGAACTCAGAGCAGAAATGTTAGGGGCTGTCATAATGAGACATAGGCGACTTGCTGAGGGTGGTGACAATGCAGATGGTGCCAGACAACCCACAGTGAGGAGACGGAGAAGAGTGTACAGGCCCAGGGTCACCTACCATGGGTTACATGAGCTGGAGATAGTAGAGCTATAGAGTGGACAGAGACCTCCTGCAGCAAATAGTGGAGCTGTGCAGGCCACGCCTCACACACAGAACCAACAGAGGGGAACCCATCCCAGTGGAAACCAAGGTATGTGTTGGCCTAAGAATACTAGCAACAGATACCTTCCAGAGACCAACTGGTGATATGATGGGGATATCACAGGCATCAGCCTCCAGGGTACTGCACCAGTTCCTGGATGCCATGTCAGCACATGTCGGTGATTATGTATATTTCCCCAATGCCCATGAGGTATTGGCCAGCAATATGCGTCTCTTCTAGCAAATAGTGGAATACCCTGAGGTAGTGGGTGCAATAGACTGCACGCACATATGCATCAAAGCACCAGCCGGTGAGCGGGGTAGGGCCTACATTAACCGCAAGGGCTTCCCCTCCATCAACTGCCAGGTCATGTGTGATGCCCAGGGCATAATAATGAATGTGTGTGCTTTCTGCCCTGGGAGCTACCATGATTCCCACATCTGTCATTTGATGCAGCTGTACCAGACATTTGCCAATGGGGACATCCCACACGGACACCTAGTGGGCGATGCAGGTTATGCACTGGAGCCATGGCTGATGACACCCATCAGAAACGCACACACACCTGAACAGGAATGCCATAATGAGGCACATGTACAAACACATAATGTAATAGAGCGTGTGTTTGGGCTGCTCAAGTCACGGTTCCGGTGTCTGGACACATCTGGTGGAGCCTTGCAGTACACACCAACTACATGTACCCAAATTGTCATGGTATGTGCTATGCTACATAATATGATCTTGCGAAAACAGCTGCAGAAGGACCAGCATAGGGCTGGGCCAAACAGCCCCCCACCATTGCCAAGGCCATCACAGGCAGAGCGTGACTCAGAGGAGGAACAACCTGAGCCTGTCCCAGTAGGCAGAAGGAGGCGTGCCCAGTATGCCCTGGCCTTGGCAAAGAGGCAATGCATAGCACATACACTGGCTCAGTAGGAACCCTGGGAATGATACCCCTCTGACTCACTCAAATAATAACAGGGATGCCTAAAATGACATGACCTGCTCACAAACATGTACAGGGAGTGTAATATGTGCATCCGACAGAGGCAGCCCTGCAGCACCACCTGAGGCATGAATGCCATGTGTTAAGTAATGTAACACCATGTACTATATGCACACCTGAGGACCCTGACTAACATCCTACCCTCACCAAGCATCATGCCACAATATGACAATGAGATGATTAAGTGCAATAATTGGCTGAAGTATCGCAGTTAGTCAAAGGGGATCCAATGTGTGCCAGCCTGGGATGACATGCTGAGCATGACATGATGCTCCACCTGCTAGGACGGGCGTGCACCTATCAGTGCAGGCCATATGGATACTGGCAAAGGCTGTTGTTACCCACAGCGTGCCCTGAATAGATAAGGCTCAAAACACAAACCTACCTCCATAGGTATCAGAAGGGATAAGAACCTAGATGTAATGCTACCCAATGCCAGAAGTCGAAACAGCAAGATGCATGCAGTCTAAACTCACCCAGTATGGAGAATGTTGATATCTGTGCTGTAACAGAAAACTGGGTCAAGGCTCACAACAGCACCCTAACACTACCAGGTTACACCTCATACTGTGCTGTACAGCCTCAAAACATGGAACAAGCTACAAAAGGAGGGTGACTAGCAATAATTGTCAAGGATAACCAGACCCCCATGTTGGTACCACAACAAGAAGCAGCATGGTCTAGCCATGGTCAAGTAACAGTGGCTAAAACTGCCCCCCAGTTTATAGCCTGCTACAGACTACTGTCCCAACACCAGGAACTGCACCTGGCCTATGCTGGAATACATGAATATATCAAGTCGCCCAAACCACATTATATTGGGTGACTGAAAATACCCAGACATAGACTGGGAGCATTATACTAGCCCCAACACTGTAGAACAAAAGTTCATAGAATCCATAAACCAAAATGCCCAGGAACAACGTACCACTCCCACAAGAGGGGTAAGCATACTGGATGTGATAATCAGCAACATGGGTACTGGATGGCAAGACGAGAAGTGTATTGCTCACTGGTAAAACCAGACCATAGAGTAATCACACTGGATATACAAATCCTGACCACAGTCCCTGGCCAGAAAACCACAGTGAAAAACATGTGTAAAGCAATATTTGCACTCCTCCAAACTGATGTGGAATCCATTAAAGGTCCTGTGCAGGTGCAAAATATGGGCCACACCTCAGAACCTGTAATACAGCCATTCCATGAACACTGCCAGGAATGCTTGGATTATGCAATCCTAAATTAAAACAAGACACAATGCCATACATGCAGGCATCTGGCATGGTGGACACCAGCCATAACCAAACCATGCAAGAGAATGAGGAAGCTACTACATGATAGAGCAAACATAAAAAATGAAGTAATCACTGATCAGTAGTATGGCAATAAAATATGTCCACGCATACAATCCACTAAGGCCAGCCACAACAAGTTGAGTCTGTGAATCTTGAGGCAATGTTACACCTGCCCCAAGTACACAGACAACCCCCAACTCCCCCCAAGAAATACAAATATATGTGAGAGATGAAACCATCTATCCAAACTGGAGGCTGAGCTCCCTCAACTCAGTACTCCCAAAACTAGTCAGGAGGAGAAGGTAACCACACACACCACAAACCCAGTCCCACATAGACCTATCACAACTGCAAACCAAAGACATAAACACAGAAAAACATTCCCGGAGGCTCGAATTACAAACACACCACACCAACAGAGGCCTCCAAAGCAGACACCCAATCAAACAACCTCCAAACATAGCACATGCAACACATAGTACACAAAGCTGGTGTGCCAAACAGTCACAGGCCAGAAGGAGAAACAACATGCCTGATACAGTTGTAATAGGTGACTCCATAGCGAGACACATTGCTGTCCCGCACACCAGACTGAACAAGGGAAAGGGTACAGTAAGCTGCCTGTAGGCTGCCACAATACGTCACATAACACAAGTATGCAGGTCACCCCAAAGCAAGTAGAAATATGATGCAGTCATAGTCCATGCTGGTGTGAATGACCTGAGATGTACCTCCCCGGACTACATGAAAAGAGACATAGATGAGCTCCTTGATTATGTAGTCCAGGCCGGTATGACACTGACTGTTTGCAGCATCCTACCCTCACCAAGAATGATGCCACAGTACAAACACGGAATGATCAGTTATAACAAGTGGCACAATTACTGGTGTCATTCCAAGGGGATCCAATGTCTGTCTGCTTGGGATGTCATGCTTGACAAGCCACGCAGCTGTTCCAGGGATGGCTTGCACCTGTTACCCCTGGGTGTCTGGATATTGGATAAGGCTTTTGCCACCTTCATAGAGCCTTTCGTAGGCAAGGCTGAAAAGACTAACCCACCACCCAACAAAACATAAGTGGAAAGAAACATAAGGGCAATGCTGACCAATGCCAGATGTGTAAACCCCAATATGCATGCTCCCGAGGCCATCCCCAGTATGGAGAACATCAATGTCTGTGCAGTGACAGAAACCTGCTGCAAGCCTCCTGACAGCACACCAGCACTACCAGGTTATACCACATATCATGCGTCATGGCCCCAAAACCTGGAACAAAACATAAAAGGAGGGTGAGTATCCATATTCAGCACAGACACCCATACGTCCAGGTAACTGACAATGCACAAGGCATTGGAGTCCGCCCATGTGCAACTAACCGTAGGCAAGACTACTGTACAGTCTGTAGCATGCTACAGACCACACTCTCACACACAGGAACCCCACCCAGCCATCCTGAAGACACTGTACAGTATGAATGTCCCACCAAATACCAAACAAGGTACTCACAAATTACCACATAGGTGGTAAACCATTATGTATGGAAGGAGTAATCAGGGACCTAGGGACACAAGTGGACAGTAACCTGTTATGTGACACTCACATTGCCAATGTGGCTAGGAAGACTGTCTACATTGGACACCGTATCATGAAAGGATTCACATCTACGTCAACAGAGGTCATTGTGCCCCTATACTGTTCTCTTATCACACCCATAATCTAGTACAATGCCTCATATGGGATGTACCTTACCTGACACCTGCAGCAGTTATAAAGACCTCAAAGGTACCTCACCAAGAGGATAAAGGGTCTCAAATATATGTCATATGCTGCCTGGCTGTAGACACCCCAGCTGAATGCAGTCACATACTGCCTACACAGAGGCATTGCATGCCTGTTGTACAAGGCCATGTCCAACACAGGAGTAATGGACATGCTCCACCCCAGAAAACTCAAAGCCATCGGAGCTGTGAGAGTGAGAGATGTCAACCTCAACACATAATGAAATAGGATGTGCTGGAGGGACAGATACATAACCCAGAGGCTCCCCACACCCTGGAACAGAATCCCACTCCATGTTAGGTACAGCCCCTCACTGACACTCTTCAACAGGAATCTTGCCAAGTGGATGGATGATCGTAGAGTTACACTGGGGGTCTTCACTGTGTCATGTCCAGACAGAGGCACAGCAAAGCAAATCATAAATGACCATAATATTCACATAGCAAGGGGTGGCAAAAGCCACACACACTCTGGCTAGGCTAACAAATGCCCTAGGGTGGCTAGCCTAGTATGAACCTATGAACCTATGAAGATACAAATTGTACAGGACACTAAGGATAATCCCAAGGCTTCCACAACGGATGGTAGGAACCGTGTTGGGAATTCACAGATATGCTCTGAATCACACAAATATCACAAACAACATACCAAACACACACACATATTGCCAACATACATCCTGACAGGTGCAGTGCAACCCCCAGAATGCAAAATATCTATCCCAGCAGACTGCTGGCCCCCTGACATTGCAGATGCTGAGGTAACAGCCAGCATCTACAAAGCAAAACACACAGCAGCAATGGTATGAGATGGTGTCCTGGGCTGAGTCCAACATGGACTCCAAGACGAATGGAATGCCAAATCACAGTACTGCTCAGTTTCAGCCTTACCACAGGATATGTACCCAAAGAGCAGTGTACAACAACAGTGGTCCTTCTCAACAAAGGTGTTGCCTGAATGGATACTGAAAACTACCACCCCAGAATCCTGAGAAGCTCGGTCTGCACAGCTATGGAAAGGATCAGCATGTACCGCAGACATAAAGATATTGGGGACCTACTGACACCGGACCCTACCCAGTGTGGCTTTCTTAAGTGCAGATCCTGCCCATAAACATGTTTGACTCATTTGAAACAGTCATTAAGGTCATTGATGAGGGCAATGTGGTCCACACAGCGTAGCTGGACCTTGCAAAGGCTTCTATACAATACCCTACGTGTTCATTATAGATATGCTCACCAGCTTAAATATAAACCCCTATGTCAGTAGAGGGGTTGCATACCAGACCAAGGACAGAACAGACATGGTCAGACATGCTGCAGCCATGTCAGACTGCAAACCAGATATAACTGGCATCCCACACGGCTTGGTCCTGGGATCTCCCTCGTCTGGTATATATGTCCCATAGGTACAGGCCAACATGGAAGGACTGTGTCTGAACATGTTTGCAGAGGACTACAAACTGCTCACCATATATGACCCTCCAGCTGACACAAGCATCCCACAAAAGGGCCACATAGAAACAGACAACTGGTGCCATAGCCATGTCAACAAGCTAATTGCAGAAAAGTGTATAGTCAACCCCCGTGGATATACAGTAAGTGCCCACCAATTACCACATAGGTGTTAACCCATTACGTACTTAACATGTAATGAGAGACCTGGGGACACAAGGTGATAGATATCCTGCATTGGACAAACATGTGGCTGTAGTGTTCACAGAAACATACCATATACCCACCTAATCATGAAGGTTGTCAGATCTAGATAAGGGGAGGTCATTGTGGCTCTGCAGTCATCCTTCATCAGCATTACAATTGACTACAATGGCCCCTGTGGGATGTACCTCAGCAGACACCTCCATCAACTGTAAAGTCCCCAACAGTACCTCACCAGGAGTATCAAAGAGCTTGCACAGATGCCATGTGTTGCCTGATTAAACAAACTGCAGCTACACACACTGCCATACTGCCCACCCAGAGGCAAGCTGTGCCTGATGTATAAAGCCATGTCCAAGCTGGTATCAATAAACATGCTGCACCTTGTACAATCTGAATGGCAGTGAGCTATGCACATGAGAGACCTGAACCCCAGCACTGACTTACATAGGACAAGCTGTACTGCATGATCCATAACACAGAAGCCACCCCACCCATGAGTAAACTCCCAGTACAGGCTATCCATAGAGTCACTCATCGATTCTCCTCAAGAGGAATCTTGATGAGTGGATGGGAGATGGTAGCTTTACCCTGGGTATCACTGTTATGTCACAGGTAGACAGAGGCACAGTATACTAACCATGACATATGTCATGGCAAACTCCACTTACAATGTGTGTCAAAGGACAAACACACTCTCCAACTAGCATTAGAAATGGCCTAGGGCACATCGCTAGTGTTTGCAAATGTACACCTATGCTGTGGAATACACTACCAATGTTGGACAAGCCTGGTTTAAGTAGTTCATATCTGAACATAATGCAACATGGTCAGATGTGCACAACTGGCCCCTAACCAGGCTGTTGTGCTCACTATGGAAATGTAAAGCAGTCATAGGACTAAAGCCCAGGATACTGTCCACCACAGTCAAAGTACTGAACCAGTACACTATACGGTACTACAGTGTTAGGTCAGTATGAAAGGATGTTGACAACTGTATGCAAAGTATCCCATGCAAACCCTGCAGGCACAGTATAATCCCTGTTGTGTTCACACACAAAGCAGTCAGACAGTAACTACACAACATGACACACAACACACAACCATAAACGGGAGATATTTGTTGAAGTTCACACTCATCCACAAATGTGGTGAGAGTTCAACATATGGAAAGCTCACACTGGGCATGCTCACACACTTTGATAAATGAGACATATGTCAGACAACATGCCATGGGAAGGCTGAACTGGGCATGCTCACACACTTAGGCCAAATCTCAGTTTAGCAGTTGGCCACACATATCTGGTATTTGTACGTGTTATTCCAGGAACCAACCACATTACAGCAATCTGCCCAGTGCACACAGTTAAATGACTACAGAGACATACGTGATATAGTGGATCCCTCCCATATGCAAACATCTTCCACAGATACACAAGTTGTTCATACAAACAGGGAATGCTATGGCAATAAAGACCAGCAAACAGTCTATCAGCAACAAATAATGTGCATTTGACAATTAAACATATGGGAGTAGAGGTCAACACTAGGCTGTTTGCCCTAGGGAATGACAGCTTAGCCAGAGTGTGCTTGGCGTCTGCCTCCCCACAGGATGCACATTCCCCTTTCTAAACACTGATGATGTCAGCACCCTATAAGTACAGCAGGAGAAGGAAAGCCTCCCAATAATGTGAATAGCGTGCTCCGCTAATGCGTCCGTTTCAAGTGTCATAACATAGTTAGGTAGGGGTTTGAATCCTGCAAATGCTCAGTGTGAGTGGGGTTGGTGTGTGTACATGTTTGTGTAAGGGAAATGTCCCTTTTGGCAACTGGGAAAACACAATACAGGATGCACATTCTCCTTTCTAAACACTGATGATATCAGCACCCTATAAGTACAGCAGGAGAAGTGAAACCTCCCAATAATGCGAATAGCGCCCTCTGCTAATGCATCTGTCTCAAGTGTCATAACATAGTTAGGTAGGGATTTGAATCCTGCAAATGCTCAGTGTGTGTGTGTGAGTGGGGTTGGTGTGTGTGCAAGTCTGTGAGAGGGAAATGTCCTTTTTGGCAACTGGGAAAACACAATACAGGATGCACATTCCCCTTTCTAAACACTGATGATGTCAGCACCCTATAAGTACAGCAGGAGAAGGGAAACCTCCCAGTAATGCAAATAGCGTGCTCTGCTAATGCATCTGTCTCGAGTGTCATAACATAGTCAAGTAGGGGTTTGAATCCTGCAAGTGTGAGTGGGGTTGGTGTGTGTGTAAGTCTGTGTGAGGGAAATGTCCCTTTTGGCAACTGGGAAAACACAATACAGGATGCACATTCCCCTTTCTAAACACTGATGATGTCAGCACCCTATAAGTACAGCAGGAGAAGGGAAACCTCCCAGTAATGCAAATAGCGTGCTCTGCTAATGCGTCCATCTTGAGTGTCATAACATAGTCAGGTAGGGTTTTGAATCCTGCAAATGGCAAGTGTGTGTGTTTGGATGAGGGGGGTTAGTGTGTGTGCAATTGTGTGCGAGGGAAATGTCCCTTTTGGCAACTAGGAGAACAGACTACAGGATGCACATTCCCCTTTCTAAACACTGATGATGTCAGCACCCTATAAGTACAGCAGGAGAAGGAAAACCTCCTAATAATGCAAATAGCACGCTCTGCTAATGCATCCGTCTTGAGTGTCATAACATAGTCAGGTAGAGGTTTGAATCCTGCAAATGACAAGTGTGTGTGTTTGGATGAGGGGGTTAGTGTAAGAGAAATGTCCCTTTTGGCAACTCGGAGAACAGACTCCAGGATGCACATTCCCCTTTCTAAACACTGATGATGTCAGCACCCTATAAGTAGAGCAGGAGAAGGGAAAACCTCCCATTAATGTGAATAGCGTGCTCCGCTAATGCGTCCGTTTCGAGTGTCATAACATAGTCAGGTAGGTTTTTGAATCCTGCAAATGGCAAGTGTGTGTGTTTGGATGAGGGGGGTTAGTGTGTGTGCAATTGTGTGTGAGGGAAATGTCCCTTTTGGCAACTGGGAAAACACAATACAGGATGCACATTCCCCTTTCTAAACACTGATGATGTCAGCACCCTACAAGTACAGCAGGAGAAGGTATGTGGCATGGACAATGACTGAGTCATATGTGTCCATGCCTCTGACTGACCTGTATGCTTGTATTATGTGGTGGACCATAGTGCCCCACGGGCATATCACTGTGACCTTCACCTTGTCCAGCCTGGTGAGCGTGACCACACTGTACCGGACAATAAAGGTAGCTAACACAACTGTGGCAGGTGTGTTGTCTAGCCGTACAGGCTGTGACTGTTTGGCACACAGGATTTGTGTGCTATGTGTTATGTGTGATGTGTTCAGGCATAACGTATGCCTGTGTGCCAGCTGCAGAGGTGTGTGCCACTCAGGCAGGATGCTATTCTAAGGCTCCACGAATGGCCCAGTGTGTACACGTGCTTGTATTGCTGTCAGTGTAGGTCTACATTAGACTGGTATTGTAGTCACTGTAGTATTGCATGCCACCTGACAGGTTATGCCAGTACTGGGTTCAGAGCGCTTAGTCCCCAGTTTGGCTATGTGGTTCCATCTCATACATGTGTTGTACGTCCATGTGTAGGGGAGAGGGTTGACTGTGTACATGTGGCAGCTGTGACATTGCCACATGACCCACATATTCCACAACTGTACCATAGAGGTGACTGACAACTGACCTTTGCACATGCTACCATAGTATTGTGATTGCCATGGTGATTAACAGCACATAGGGCCAATGGGGAACAAGGTACATAGGTTCATAGGTTCATAGCTTCATACTAGGCTATCTGCCCTAGGGCATTTAAGAATCTAGCCAGAATGTGTTTGGCTGTCGCCATCCACTGTAAATATATCTTGCCATGCACTTTTCCGAGGTTAGTATACTGTGCCTCTGTCTAACAGTGACACAGAAGTGATACCCGGGGTAAACCAACAGTGTCCCATCCACTCATCAAGATTCCTCTTGAAGAGAGTCAATGAGGGACTCTGCCTAACCTGGACTGGGATTTTATTCCAGAGTGAAGTGAGCCTCTGGGTTATGAATCTGTCCCTCCAGCATGTCCTATTTATTTCAGTGCTGAGGTTCAGGTCTCTCAAGCGTGTAGCCCGATGGGATTTGGATATTCTCAGGTGCAGCATGCCCATTAATTCTGGGTTTGACATGGTGTTAAACATTAGGCACAGATCGCCTCTGAACAGGCGGTATGCCACTGAGTAGAGCTGGGGTTTCTTTAACCGGTCAGCATATGGCATCTGTTTGAGCCCTTTGATCCTCTTGGTGAGGTACTTGTGGGGTCTTTCCAGTTGCTGCAGGTGTCTGGTAAGGTACATCCCAACAGGGGGATTGTACTCAATTATGGGCCTGATGAGGGATGAGTAAAGAGGCACGATGTCCTCCCCTGATGTAGATGTGAATCCCTTCATGATGGGGTGGGCTATATACAATGCCTTTCTAACCACTTTGGCCACGTGGTTGTCAAATGAGAGATTGCTATCAACTTGGGTCCCCAGGTCCCTAATTACTTCTTCTGTACGTAATGGAGTACCACCTATGTGGTACTTTGTGGGCACTTTGTTTTTGCCAAAGGGGATGACTATACACATTTTTGCATTCAGCTGGAGGCCATGGCTCTGGCACAAGTTGTCTGTTTCTATGAGGCCCCTTTGGAAGATGCTTGTGTCGGCTGGAGAGACGATTATGGCAGCCAGTTTGCAGTCATCTGCATATTTGGTCAGCCACAGTCCTTCCATGTTGGCCTGTACCTCCGATAAATATATACCAAACAAGAGAGGTCCCAGGACTGAGCCTTGTGGGACACCACTTATAACTGGTTTGGAGTCTGGCATGGCTCCAGCAGTTCTAACCATGTGGGTTCTGTCCTTGAGCCAGTGTGCAATCCATCTAGTGACATAGGGGCTCATATTTAAGCTGGTGAGCTTCTCTAGAATGCCCGAGTGGGGTATTGTTTTGAAGGCTTTTGCGAGGTCCAGGTAGGCTGTGTGGACCACCTTCCCCTCATCAATGGCCTTGGTGACTGTTTCAAAGAAATCAACCAGGTTTGAGAGGCAGGATCTGCCCTTAACAAAGCCAAACTGGGTATGAACCAGTGTCTGTAGGTCCCCAATATCTATATTTATGTGGTCCATGATGATCCTTTCCATAGCTCTGCAGACCAAGCTAGTGTGGCTTATGGGGCCATAGTGTCCAGGATCCGTTGAGGCACCACCTTTCTGTAGAGGGCCCACTGTTGCTGTACGCCACACTTTGGACACATATCCTGTAGTAAGGCTGAGATTGAACAGTAGTTTTATGTTTGGTTGTAGCACGTCTTGGAGGTCATGTAGGACACAGCCCGGGACACTGTCTGGTCCCATTGATGCAGTGTGTATTGCTTTGGAGAGGACGGCTCTTACCTGAGCATCTGAGATGTCAGGGGGGCAGCACTCTGCTGGGATACATATTTGCCCTTTCGGTGTGGAGGGGGGGAGAAGTTTGCACTGAACCTGTCAGCTAGAATGTTGGCAATGTCTGTGGGTTTGGTGTTTCTATTGACATTTTGGACTACCTCTGAGCATATCTGGGAATTACCACCCAGGTTCCTAACATAACTAAAGAAAGCCTTGTGATTATCCTTAGTGTCCTGTGCAATTTCTCTCAAAGCTGGCCTTAGACAATCTTATGAGTGCCTGTAGTTATTTGCTAATACTGATCAGTGATGCCTTCCCTTTTTGGGATTTTGCTGTATCATTTAGTAGCTTCCTCCTTCTATTGTGTAGTTTGTTTATGGCTGGGGTCCACCAGACAGGACGTCTGCCTTTGGAGGATTGGGTCTTGGTTTTATTTGGGATCACATGACCCATGCATTCCTGAAGGTGTCCATAGAATGCATTTATAGAGGAATCTGCGGTCTGGTCTGTAGTTTCCACAGGCCCGGGGGCTTTGAAGGTTTCCACCTCAGTTTTGAGGAGTGTGAATTTGCTTTAGAGAAGTTGTTCACTGTGGTGTTCTGGGCAGGGGGTGGGGTTGGGATGTGAATATCCAGTGAGATTAGTTCATGGTCCGATCTTACCAGTGAGGGATACACTTCTGGTCTGGAGCACAGAGTCCCCATGTTGGTGATGATCAGGTCCAGTATGTTTCACCTTCTTGTGGGAGTGGTAACAAGTTGTTCCATAGCATTTGAGCTCATATATTCTAGGAATCTTTGGCCTAGGGTGTTGGAGCTAGAGTCATGCTCCCAGTCCATGTTTGGGTAGTTGACGTCACCCAGTATAATGGTGTTTGGAGAGACCTTCATATTTCCACTGTTCACAGGATGGCCGAGTGCAGTTCTTGGGTTTGGGAGGGTGGTCTGTAGCAGGCTATAACCTGGAAGGCAGTTTCACCCATTGTTAGTTGCACATGGATAGTCTCTGATGCTTGGTGCTTTGCCACCAACCTGAAGGTGTGGGTATCTTTTATGAATATCAATACTCCCCCTCCATTTGTGGTTCTTCCAAGTTTTGGGGCTGAAAAGCATGGTATGAGGTATAACCTGGTAGTGCTGGGGTGCTCTCGGTAGCCCTGAACCAGGCATCTGTTACTGCACAGATATCGATGTTCTCCATGCCAAGGAGAGTTTCGGGTGCATGCATCTTGAGGTGTAGACTTCTGGCGTTGGGTAGCATTACTCTTAGTTTCTTATCCCTTGTGATACCTATGAAGGTGGGTTCGTCATTTGAGCCTTGCCTAACGTAGGCACTATGGGGGTAGCAAGAGCCTTTGCCAATATCTGAAAGCCCAGGGGTGACAGGTGCAAGCCATCCCTAGCGAAGCAGGTGGTTCAACAGAAGATGAATATGTGAGGGTGTAGTGCCTGTGATTAGTTAGCAGTAGCATATATGACTGCTCACGTGGACAAATGCCAGGTAAGTCATATGCAATGTGTCACAGGCAACGTACATGTGAACAGGACAAACAGTGACATTATGTCAAGTGAGACATGGACATACATACAGTAAGCTATGCAGATGTCACTAGGAGTCCACAGAAGCTCTGTAACTATGCATTGCAGGTGGGATCAGTATTCCAGGGTAATTGCAAGCAAACATGCATGCAAACAAAGCTACAGTAAGCAGGGCTGCATGTAGTCCATTGTACAACAAACAAGATGTACCACTTCCAGTAGGTAACACTGCAAATATGCAGGTACTATGCACATGTACATGGAAATACACAGGTCAGATGGCTAGGGTCCAGTCTCAGCGCACAGAAGTGTACAGACCATGTACTGTCAGGATGTACAATAACTGGATGGAAACCCATGTGCCCATACCTGCAGTAATACACATGTCAAATGACAGACACTGAGCCTTCACTCAGTGGTTCCATATGTAGTAGGATGTGTGCTACCTGGCCTGCCACCACAGTATCCCTGACATGTATGGGGACTCTCCCTCCTGTGACAGTTAGTTTTGTGTATTGGGGCTGTCTAGCATGGTATGAGATGTGAGCTTGCAGTGCTAGGGTGCTCCTGTGTGTCCTGTACCAGTCGTGTAGTACTGCACACATATCAACATCCTCAAACATCCGCATTGCAGAGTCCAGTGTGGGCAACATGCCACTTGCAGTTTATATGTCCATCATTGCGTATTAATACATTCGTTACCTTATCCCCTGTGCTAACTATGTATGTAGCCTTCTGTTGACATCATTACCACCAGTATGCCAACATGTGCAGATGATACACTATGGTACTTACCATGGGTGTAGACAACAGTACATGACAATCACACCCTTACTGCATCAGGCATGCTGTGATATACCCACAATTAATTCAGCACACAGTACTGTTAACAACATGATACTATTACTACACGTCTATGTAGTCACCCTGTGCATCAGCAACATGTTACCTGTACCTGCACTGATGTTACAGATTGCAGGAGGTGGCACAGTTTCATCATATGCACAGGGTGTGAACTTGGTATGCCTGAGTCAGCCACTGATACCACCGATTGACGTGTATGTGTATGTGTGTTGGTGAGGGACAGCAGTACAAGGTGGGGCAATGTTGATGCAGTGTGTGCATGTATGCGGTAGCCCTAGGTGTTGTCAATTCGCATGTGTATATGGATGCACACAGTTCCACCTCATGGCTGCCATATACTGGTGTTTGTGGACAGCCACAGACTGTACCTGCCAGGTCATACAGATCAGTGTCTCTGGCCACGGACACGGTACCTGTGCCTTGCAGGGGTGCTACGGACCGTATCTGGTACCAACCCAGACTGGGTACTGTCATCAGAAGCAGGTGTTCATTGACTGGACACAGATCCCTGTCGGGCCTGGCCAGAGCCACGTGCACGTGGTCTCCTGGGGCGGTCTGATGACAGCACAGACCCAGCATTGCTGGGGCTGCTGCTGGCACTATGGGGGCGGCCGCGGCCCTGTTGTTGTCCGCGACGACTGCAAGCTGCTGCTGTTGCTGGCATACGCCCACATCAATGCCTCAACCATCCACCATCGCCCTGGCTCATGGACATGTAGTTGTGGAACTGGTCTAATATGTCCCCACAACGTCTGTCTATGACATCGGTGAAATTACGGATGGCAGCCGCAATGTCACGCATACTGTCAGTCATGGCTGTGCGACATGCTGTCAGCTCCCTCAGACCCTGTCTGGTGTACCGTTCCATACGTGACTCTGCCTGCATGACAGCCCGAAACATAGCTGAGGTTGTAAGACCTCTGTGGGCACGTCTGACAGGGGCAGTACGCCCACGGATGCTCCCACGAGAACCCCTGGACATCTGTCTGTGTGGTACCATCTCTGGGCCATGCCCATGGCTGCTGTGTGGGGAGGCATGTGCCACAGATACCACATTACCCTGGTCAATGCCCACTGTATGCTGTCCATCACCTAGGGACATTGGTGGCAAAGGGTGTATTGGCAGGATAACTGTGCGCATTGATGGGGTCGACAGCTGTGTACTGTCAATCGGCTGACCAATGGTGGACCCTGGCATACCTTCCTGTGCCATTACACAGATGTCATCATTATCAGTACCCATGGCACCTGATTCAGGTTCCCTGCTACATGAAACCAGAGCAGCACCAGAACCTGTGGGAGGGAAACAGGAAACACAGTTTACAATGTCTACACATTACCAGTGATGCACACATCCACACATGCACAGGTCCAGACATGCGCACATGCACACATGCACACATGCACAGGTGCACACATGCATACATGCACAGGTGCACACATGCACATATGCACACATGCACAGGTGCACACATGCACACATGCACAGGTGCACAGGTGCACAGGTGCACATATGCACACATGCACACATGCACAGGTGCACACATGCACACATGCACACATGTGCACATGCACGCATGCATACATGCACACATGCGCATATGCACACATGCACACATGCACACATGCACAGGTGCACACATGCACACATGCACACATGCACACATGCGCACATGCACACATGCACACATGCACACATGCACATGCACACATGCACACATGCACACATGCACACATGCACAGGTGCACACATGCACACATGCACACAGTTGCACACAATTGTACACTACTCGGTATGCATGATATCAACACACAGACACAGCCACACCTACATGCATACAAAGAGCACTACTAAGTGAGCCTAATATTACTATTACTATCAAGACTATTACAGGTATTGTTAATACACACTCACCAGCATGGATAGGCTGCATTGCTGTTACACCGGAGGGACCTGCAGATGTGAAGAAACTAATGTCAGTGGGCACAACTGTGCCATTGTTACTGAGTATGATACAGGTCAGTAGTACAACAGTCGCCTTTCACAGGTCAGCTGCTAATATTGAGGATATCACACTTGCACATTAAATACTATGGTGACAGCTACAAACCAAGGACACACCTCACACATGCATTAACTACCAGTGTACACAACAGTCAACTATACATATGGCATATTACCTGCACGCTCACTGTCTTGCTGCTGCGTGGCTCCAGCCTCCATCATAATGCATGTCTGCTGCTGTTGTTGTTGCTGGTGGACTGGAGCCACTACACTCATGAGTAGTCCCTCCAGTCTGATGAGTGGGGGATGTGTAGCCACCCCACCACCTGTGGCGACCTGTTGCCTGTGGATATCTGACGCACGCTGATGGACATTTCTGATTAAATCACTGCAGTGATGTCGTACCTGCTCATATGTCCTATTATGCGTGCCTATGTCATTTACCCGACGGACCAGGTCTTGCCACAGTGCAGCCCTCTCCTGCTGATTCTGGCTGGTGCAGGAAAAGAGTATTGCATAATCCCGCACCAGGCTCTGGTGTAGCTCCTCATCCTCAGCTGTGGAGTAAGCAGGATGCTGCGGGTGAGCCATGTACCTGAAAAAGAAAATAACCTGATATCAGCAATATATGTCAGCAGAATTTGGCACACATACTGCACATGCTACTCGACTGTTATGATACAACATATCTCACAATATATAGCATCTGTCTGTCTATTGGTGGATACACATGTAAATGGCCAGGTATCAGTGCTCAGCCAGCAACTGTGCCACAGTACCTGGCACACTCCATACGACATACTACCAAACCCCAGCAGTCAGAACACTGTTTCAGGTCCAGAGCACCTCCTCACTCTGGGGGTTTGTATCTAGGTACTGTATGGCCTACATCATCAACTACTGTGAGCTGACCACACACTAATTGTCCTGGATATACATATCCCACCTCCACCACCAGCACAAACGACTATAGTGAATAACATTGCAGATGCAAACTTTACACTGTGTAACAGTGACATGGTATCCTTTCAGCCCACTGGGCCAGTGGCAGATACAACCCACAATGCTGACCCCTACACAAATGCTTTCTACAGACATCTCCGAGAATGCATGGATCATGCAATCCCATATATGACCAAGACACTCTCCACAAAGGGACAGCATCCCGTCTGGTGGACCCCAGCCATAGACAGATTGTATTACAATAGATGGAAGCTACTGCAAGACAGAGCATAATTCCATAAAGGGAAGGCATGTCTGAGCAGCACTAGTAAGGGTCTACTTTCCATCATACAAACATCCATGGGCAACTTTGAGAGGGAAATCAAGAGGGACACTACAGATAACCAGAAGGCCTTCTTCAGTTATGTTAGCAACCTGGTCAGAATCCATCCTCTATGCCCATAGTTAGTACACAACAACAAATATTTCACTGAAACCACAGATATTGACAACATTGTGGTAGACAGGTCCAGTGCAGGTGTCACCCCGCCCTCTCCCCCAAGATAAGACATAGTTATCCCAGCTGACTGTAACCTCCCTGTCATCACAGATGTCCAGGTGAGAGCCGCCCTCATGAAAGCAGAATACACAACATGACTGGGACCTGATGGTATCCCCAGTTGCATGCTACATAAACTCTGACAGGAGCTAAACACACATATAGAAGTGCTATGTAACACTAGCCTGACTACAGGATATGTACCTGTACACTGGCACACAGCAGCAGTGGTTCCACTCCACGAAGGAGGCACCTCAACATACCAATACAATACAACACAATACATTACATTACAATACAATACTATACAATATGCTATTGCCCCTGGGACTACAGCAGCATACTGTTCTGCTACCCTGACCATTGTGCACATGTGGTGTGATGGTACCTGCTGCTGTCACACAGTTGCACAGGGTGACTCATATGGCATATTACCCATCTGACTAACATTCAGCAGGGGTATGTATGACATGTACTTATGGGGAGTCTTGCTTCTTAACACTGTGTGGTTTATTGCAGGGTATGTCTTATCTGTGGGTAGGAACTTTTACCTATACATGTGCTCTCTATTGCAGTGGCATGGATGACACACATCAGTCATTTAGGTTGTGGATGGTGTGAGGTGTTACTATGGTTGTTGGACATCTGTCATGGGTGTGACTTATGTATGTAAATCCGGGAGTGGTAACCTCTATGTGGGTAGTATGTGTGTACTCTGTGGTGTTGTCAGTCACTGTGCATTGGTAATGTGTTTGAGTGCATTGTCACAGTGTTGTACATGTCACTGGGTCCTTCTCCATATCTGTAGCTGTCATGTGAGGTCCATACCATGGCATCCATTATGTGGTGTGGAGGGGTACACCGACCTACATGTCCATAGCTGACACACCATGTCTGCTGACACATACCATGTGCAGGTATTCCAGGAATAGTGTGCCACTGTGAATATCATTGGGGCACTATTGTACACATTTATGACCCTGTTCACCCCTGACACATGCAGTGGTGGGCAGCCAATCACATATCTGGTGGTTACTGGTGTAGGTGATTGGAAATGGGGTATGGTACTCCGGTTTTGACACTGGTGTTCACTCCATGCCTTTGTCACCAGGCACCTGTTGCAATACATCTGTACACATGTGCCTCACTCAGAATATATATACATCTCTCTCTCTCTCTCTATATATATATATATATATATATATGTATATAGATATATCTATATGTATATATATATATATATATATATATATATATATATATATATATATATATGTCTGTATACATATACACATATATATATTGATGTACATATATTGCTATAGATATGGAGAGGGGGGGACAGAGGGGGTGAGAGTGACCGAGGGGGTGGGACAGGGGGTGTTGAGGTCGTCATATACAGTCATACCTGTAGATAGTCAGATCAGTCTGTCTATGTATATGTATCTACATATATCTATATCTGTATGTGTGCATTACATATATATGTCTGTACATATTCTATCTATCTACATCTGTCTATGTATTCCTACATCTCTCTCTATGTATGTATACATATATGCATATCATTTATATATATATATATATATATATATATATATATATATATATATATATACATATACATACATACATATTTTGACATACATACGTATCCATATGATAGACAGGTATATCAACATGTTTGTCTACCATACTGTATACACACACTAACATACTGCTAAACATACATAACTGTGAAACCTACTTTGTACATTGCACTACAACCTACAGTCAACCTACATTGATATGTGCACATAGATGCTCTCACATACAGATGCATGTACAGCCTTCACTGATAGTTGCTGTATGTCCCCTGCCCTTTACACATCTTCATATACATATGGATACAGACCAATGACACATATGGAGGGTTCACAGTATGTAGACCTTTATAGTATTACTTTACATTACCTGTGTTTGTCACAGCTGCTTGTGTTGCTGTCTGGTTTTCTGTCCTGCTGCTCCACTTGCCAGTTGTCAGCTTTCAGGTGGCTGTTGCTGAACAGTTTTGTTTGTGTCTGCTTAATTTCAATTTTCTCTGTCTCTGTCTCTCTCTCTCTCTCTCTCTCTCTCTCTGTCTGTCTGTCTCTCATGTCCTCCTCAGGGTGCAATGAAAGTATTGCATTTGTGGACTGGGAGTACAGCATACTTTTGTAGGTATCTGCATATGTCCATGTGATGGCCTCTGCACCAATTGTTAGCCAGCATTTGCTAATTGCATGCAGACAGTTGTGTACTGATTGCAGTTCTCACTGTGATTTCAGAACAGTGCTATAAAAAGGTATGTGAGCTAGGCGTAGCCCTTTCAGATTTTAAGGGCAGGGACCATGCTGGTATGCTGTGGACAATGTTCTGTGAGTGTAAAGGTTGGTATCTCTCTCATATTTCCAGCTGTGTTGTAGATTAACATTCCTCCATTCATTTCTCCAGTTTCCTGTACTAACTGTGTATGTACACTGACACCTACAACTACTACTACTGTTAATGTGTGTGTGTGTGTGTGTGTGTGTGTGTGTGTGCTTTCCTTTCACTTTTGCTTGCACTTTGTTGCTAAGGCTTCAATATTTGCCCTTTACAGTCACTACTTGTATGCCTGCTAGGTGTCCTGACTGTAGTGTGCTACTGTAGCTTTCCTATTTTCCATGTACATTCACACCTTGGAATGCTTGCTATATCAGCTAGGGTGTTACAGCATGCAGTGTGGTCTGGCCATGGTGTGGGCCTTGACATCTATTAGGGCATTTGAGTATACTGCTGAGCAGGCCCCAGAGACTCTCAGGTTCATCTGTTATCTGCCTCATGGAATGGTACATATCAGTGGGGTACACCCATTAAATGGTCTGGTATGCTGCAGTTGTGACTGTGGGTTAGCATGAGCATATGTATTACTACACTTATTCTGCCATGCAAGTGGTGAATACTTTCAAGACTCCATAGTTACCATTGCATGTGTTGTTACACCTTTCTGCCTTCTGTTTGTACATTTCACATGGAGTCTGTGGGGCATCCCTGTAACTCATTCACTGTTGCTATGTCTAGGCTCTTAACTATTCAAATATGGTGGTGTCAGACCTCTCATGTGTACAAATATTTGCAGGTTGTCCACATTTCCACCTCATATTTTGGTCAATATCTCATGCACAGCTTTTTCTGGCAAATCACTCTGGGCTCAAGTCAGAATATAGTGACAAACATTCAAGTTTCAGACTTCATACTCTTCCAAACATCCCACAAAATGCAGACCCTGTTACTCTCTGAACTGTCTGCGTTTGTTGGAACATTATTTGTAATGTGTCCCTGGTTTTGGGCCTTTGCTCCACATATTTTATTACTTGGTCCGGATGTGTTCCTGTAAGAGGTTCTGGGGTATGGGCAGTGATTATCCTGCTGTGAGTATGTGTGTGGCTTGCAAGGTGCTACAGTGACATTATTACCTACTAGCTACCAACTAGCATGGCTGTTTCTGTTCACACACTACTATTATGGAAATCCACAAGTTTTGACAGTAATTCTAAATGACATGCTTTGTGTACTACACATCCTATATTCCCTTTACATTCATTCCTACTATTACATGATATATTTATTTTAGCACAATGCTCTTGTATAACAGTCATGGCTTAGTGGTAAATCATACAGACTACTGTTTCCAAGGTCCTGGGTTCTGGACTGCCAGTGGGATTTTATTTTGCTTCTGAACTGGCTACAGGACATGTCAATCAAAGTGACTAAGGCACTTTTAAGCAGTTGTAACCAGGTTAGCGCTGGTTTGCGGAGCTCATGCATGCGCACTGGCGTTTAGCTCCGCGCACACACCCGCTTACAACCGCTTAAACGTGCTTACTCTTGCGCATACCTGCGCTATTTTCTTTGAAAGAAATGAAAATGGGGAGACAGGAAAGTGGTGAAAAAGGGGTAACAAAGAGGGTAAGACAGTAGGGAAACAAGCTTGGGTTTTGCAGGAGGGATGTAGGTAAGGCCCATAGCTGCCCATTTCTTCATCAGCAACAGCTGTGCATATTTTGTAATTTGGTGTGACATTTGATACCTTCCACCCTTGAGAGAGATGTAAGGACAACAATAATACTTGTTGTACAGCCAATTGTAATTGATAGTTTCCATGTCTGGTAGACATATGTGCGGAATGGGCAGCTTTGTATGGGGCATAATTTTTTTGTGGGTACAGAGTGCCCTTTTTTTCAGGTGAGAGTGGTATGTCAGGTGAAGGAAGTCGGTATAGCTGGGGAGGTAGGTTGGGTAGGTCAACAGACAAGACAAACAAGATGCATACAGGGGCGGTGTATGACACGTGTGGGGGGGTTACACAATTGACGGGGATGGAGGTTTGGATATCCAGAGCCCATGAGCCCACAGATGGCAACAGTGGAACTGATATCCCCACCCATGGGCAGTTGCCACTGTTCCTTCACTGCCCAGGATGGGGCTGTGCTGGGGGCTGTGTAGGCCGGGCAACAGGCATGCCCGTAAGTTGTGCCACCTGTGCCTCAAGCTGGCGTAGGGGCTCAAGAACAGAGTCCCGGATCTCCCTACGCACCACAGTCCGGACGCTATGGAGGGTGAGTGGTGGTTCTCCTCCGGCCACACTTGCAGAGGGGGGACGGGCCCCATCCCCTGTAGCGCTTCCACCCACAGGTGGCACAGGGCCACCGGAGGAGGGTCCAGACTGGGCACTAGTGCCAGGTGCACTCGCCAGCTGAGGTGGGAGAGGTGGGTCCGCTGGAACCCGCCTTCCCTGTCGTTCTATGTTTTGCATTATGTCATGACAGTTTGGGTTAGTAACATACAATACCATTCGCAATTAGTTGTAACAGCATGCATTAGTATTCCCATTAACCAAACACCCAGATATTCACACCATTGAACAGCAAGCATAACACATGCATAATTTGAACAGCAATACACAGTCCAACAACATGCAGGGTTGATTGATGGCAACAGGCCATCAAGTTTGGATGTATGAACAGGGCAGATGCATCAATGGACATGCAAATATTTATGACCCATCAGGACAAATGTCCAGGGGTGTTAATTGTGATTGCACATACCATTTTCACGTGGAATGGATTATATGTGGTTATAGGATGGGGTGAAGAAAATATTATTAACACCTTCGAATACCAATACATATGCTGTACATTTCTAATAGCTACAGATATATACACACTACTGTTCTAACTACAGTTTCCTATATGATAACTACTTCATTTTGGTGATAGGACTGTTACTGCTACATCAATATACATTTTATTGTTATTAATACACGTTCATATCTGGCTTTGTTCAGCTACATCATCCTGCTACATTTGCTTTATATAGCTATAGACAACTGTGGATGTTTGATATTTCAGACAATCATACTATCTGCATATTGCAGACTGAGAGCAACATATCCAGATTTTGGGATACACATTCCAGCTGCAGCAACACTTTGGACACATTTCGCAGTTTGGTTCTACTTGTCACATTCATTTCATTCAGTACTGACTGCAGTATACTTTATACAGGGGTTATTACTACTTTATTGGTGGATTCATAACTCTTTCTCACACCCTCTCACTTGTTTTCATTTTACTATTCAGGATGGTACTTACTTCTAGGCTTTATTGACATGTTTTACCTGTAGTTATTACAATCCTTTCCAGCAGTCTCACTTCTGTCATGTTTCAGTATTTCAACAGGGATATATTTCACACATGTGAGTTGCTCATCTTCTGCAGCTGTACTTTCAGCCTGCTGCAGGTTGTGCACTATGATATTATAGGTGGGGCATCTTTATTTCAGACTTTATTTCAGACATTTTCATTTTTCTGTTTGGATTTCAGACTGCAACACACTTTTGTAATCAAGCAATACTTGCAAACACGTTTACACTGTTACTTGCACATTTTATTACTTAGTGACTACACTGCACTCTTTTGCTAACTGTCATACTTTTATATTTCTTTACAGTTACTGGGAGTGGATTACTGACCTGCCTGGTGGCACAACCGCACGAGCCTATCGCCATAGGCTCTGCGGTTCGCAGAACAGACACCTGCAGCTGTAATATAAATGAAGTAATATTGGAATACACATCTCCATAATATCAGCTAATTTAATTTCTTACATACATAATTAAATGTAACTTACTCAGTAGTGGGGCGTTGGGCATTTGCCAGGCCTCCTGGATCCAAAGGTTCAATTGGTCCTGCTTGCGTCTCTTCAGGTCCACATGGTGGTGACGGATCTGCTCACCAGTCCTTGGAATCCCTGTGGCACTGGTAAGATCATGAGCCAACCGGTCCCACGCCTCAGCCCTATATGCTCCCCACAGGACCTGGCCCTGCATGAGTTGGGCCTCATGATTGTGGACTAGGAGCCAGACCATGTATCTGGACTCCTCAATGCCCCACCTCTGTGCTCGAAAGCAACTACCCTCACCTACACCTGACATTCTGACTGCAAGTCAGTTCTACAATCGTTTATGCTGTGTATTCCCGCCTATGGGGCTTATATATGCTGTTTTTCCCGCACTTATCTGTGATTGGCCATTTTGGAATTGCATCTACTTCACAAAACCTGCTTTGTCATGCTCCACTTTCTATTCATTCCTATATATTTGCTAATACTGCATTTCTGAGTACAGCTGTCGTAGCTTAGTGGTTCAGTACCTTGACTATGGTGCATGGTATCCTGGGTTCGAACCTGGCCACTGCTTTTTATATTTTATGACTGTCTAGACAGGCTAGGGGGTGTGTCTGTGTAAAGGCAGTTTTGTTATAGCTTGCTCAACGTCGCCCGTCGGTTAGCTTGTTGGCATTGGTTTACGCCTCATTTGGCTGTCAGCACGCATATCACGCTCAGCTCAGCTAGGGGCACACAGTTTCAGCGTGTTAAACCACTGCTCACCTACGGGCACTCAATATGCACCTGTTAAACCACTGGTCAGCTACGGGCACTCATTTTGCACCAGTTAAACCATTGCTCACCTACGGGCAGATGCACTCACCTTGTTAAACTGTAGCTCAGCTATAGGCACATCTGGCATTTTTTTATTGTTTTGTTACCTCACATTTCTTCAAAATAAATGGACTAGTTCATTACATTTTACATAAAATGTGATTTTATATGTGTACATGTTTGTCAGGGACTTGTTTCATGCTTATTTTTCTAAAAATAAAAGTTGGTGTTGTGGGGGCTCGAACCATGAATGCCTGCTCTTCAGCTGACGTCTCGACCGCTACGCTATTGCTTCTTGGCTTACTTTGCATATTTAGTTCTTATATGCTTTCCCACTGACTGCTAACTGTAGCTGCGCTATGGGCACGCCCGCGCAAATGAGCGCACTCACGGTTAAACATCTTTACAATTTAAAAAAATATCACATGTTCATTTATATATTTTCTGTTCATAGTCTGTGGGGGCATGTGTTGTGTTGTGTTTATTCACATTTCCGTGGACTCTGTCGTGGGTGTTTACTTTGGGCACTTTTACTCTTCTGGGGGCGTGTCCGCTTGCAGGGCTCGGCCTATGGACACGCCCCCTACTGTCTTACACGGACCGTGTTAGACTTAGGTGTGATTCAGCATGCTCTCATGAATATGCAGAGCATGTTGACATCACTCCGTTTAACTGCAGCCTCCGTGTAAGAGTTATAACTTACACGGAGGCTTCGTGAATCCTGCCCATTGAGTTCTTCTATTATATTATAATATGGTCATTTAGTGCACATTGCAAAATACTATATACATCCAGGCTTTTATGTTGGTAAAACTGAGATATCTGAAAGGAAAAGCGTTTATGAACACATTTATGATATCAGAAAAAAATAAATAACTGAATTAATGCTTTGTTTAAACATGTTGCTGATTGTACAAATTTTGTGAAATTTAATTTTGATATATTGGAGGCTGAAATATAGGGAGCTACTATGGCAAATAAGGCTAGATGGCACCACATATCCTGGTCTAAATGAACACATCTTTAAATCTAGTTCTTAAATTATGAACAGCCAAATTGTAAATTTGTTTAAAGATATTAAGATGAATTATTATACTTAAATACAGTATATATAGCATTTTTTTAAAGACAACATCTGCAATGGATTTTTAGATAATGTTTGTAAATTGTTAACATCTTGGTTTTTATTATAAGCTTTGCTTAAATATCTTTACGTGGAAATGACTGATTTAATATTGTTATGAATGAATTAGCCCACTCTCTCCTCCGTCGCCATCTCCCAGGCTTTCAATGTTGTGTGCTTGCCACCTGCTGTCCACCCATTTTTGCTGCTTGAGTCTTCCCACCCATCCAAACTGTACCACTCTGCATTCAACTGGACTACGTGCTGTGGGACCTCTAAGAAGTTTTCAAGACCAATAAGGATCACTCATTCCTAAGCTACAACCTTGCTGTCCACCCATTTTTGCTACTTGAGTCCTCCCACCCCTCCAAACTGTACCACTGTGCGTTCAACTGGACTGCGAGCTGTGAGACCTCTGAGAAGCCTTCAAGACCAATAAGGATCACCCATTCCTAAGCTACAACCCTGCTTCCAACCCATTTTTGCTACTTGAGTCTTCCCACCACTCCAGACTGTAGCACTCTGCATTCATCTGGACTGTGTGCTGTAGGACATCTGAGAAGCCTTCAAGACCAATAAGGATCACCCACTCCTAAGCTACAATGTAGGTGTTAGCCTACAACTGTACATATTTGCAGTGTACCTAATGCTTGTTAGTAGTGGCTTGCACACTCCATGGGATGCCCTGGGAATGTTTGCCCCCCTGATTTTCCAGTAGATGGCTAATTGCACCTTCTGGCCACTAGGTGGCAGTATTTGACAAGAAATAAAGAGAAAAACCCCATTAGTTGCCGTGTAGCACCTTGTCCAGCACGTCTGTAGCCCTCTACATCCTAGCGCTTCTCCTACTAGACATACTTGCAGTAAAACGCAAAAAAAGAGTACACAATTACACAGGCTAGTTAAAGGTTCCTTTGTCCCCCTACCCACACAGGCTGTGACCACAATACAAGCAGCACTCGGCACCTTAGTTCTAATTAATGTTTACTTTTTCTGGGTGCAGAAATGGAAGCCCTTGTGCCTATATGTGGTCTCACCCTCCTTTTCTTAACTCCATGTACAAAATTAAGTCTAGTCAGGTTAATGTAGTTTAATTAAAAGTTTTAGTTAGTTTAGTTAATTTAGCCTCAGGAACTCACCTTATTACATTTCCAGCTCATTGATTGTTTTTTTGAATTATCTTGCCTCCTCCTGCTGGGTTGGGCAGTGCTTCTGTACGCTGTCCTGAACCTGGTTCCTGCCCACCTTTTCCCATCCTGATGGCCTCCTCCTTCCTACCTAATCACTCCCAGGGTTTTTCCCCTCCCTTTTCTATAGGAATCTACATGTAGAGGTTCCTAGGTCTGGCACCATTTTAATTAGCCCACTCTCTCCTCCGACGGCATCTCCCAGGTTCTCGCTCTTGTGTGCTTGCCAGTAAGTTATTTTTCTCATCAACAGCTTGCTCTTTGTAATGTACATTACGGCATTGATTGATTTTTTACTGTGAAATATTTCTGCTGCAATTTTCAGGCTGCTTACTGTTTGTAGAACATTGCCGAACGTGAATTGCTTACAATATCTTTGTATGAACTCACAATGGCTAAACAGGTTCTGTGGTTGCCCGTTACAGCCTATTATTGAATATGTTTTGAAGTTTTGTGGTTTGTGAAGTAGTACATGTAATAGCTACTGTGTGTTATTGTATGAGTCAAGTGGCTAAGTTTGTGCAGGTTTTTTTTTAACTGAGATGCTGAGTTGTAGCAACGTACTAGCATGTGGGCACAGATAGTTATGTGAAACTCTATCACTACTGCTTTAAATGAGCATGGTGGACATATAACTTTAGAGACATGTCCCTGTGATCCTTTTCAACTGCAGGATATTAACAATCCCATTGTAACAGAGTTTACAGTGTTTCTGCTTTTTTTGTGTACTCACTGCTTAGGTCTTCCTCTCTAAACCTACATCTTCATGTCTTTCCTCTCCAGAATAGTGTCAACCACTGCCTCAATATGTCTAATCTTTTCTACACTCGGAACTCACGCTGTACACACTTTCTACTCTTGGTTTCTCTCGCCATCTTTTTGGGATTCCTCTGCCTCTACCAAGCCTCCCCCCTTTCTTTTGTCTCCCACTATTTTTTGCTGTTTCACTTGGTTTATTCCATATATTTTGCTCACTCATTAAGCAGTTCATAATTTTCTCTTTCTTTAATTTTTTCAGCCTGCTGTCCACCCATTTTTGCTACTTGAGTCTTCCCACCCTCCAAACTGTACTACTCTGCGGTCAACTGGACTGTGCGATGTGGGACCTCTTAGAAGCCTTCAATAAGTAATTCCTAAGCTACAATGTAGGTGTTAGGCTATTACTGTACATACTTGCAGTGTACCTAATGCTTCGTAGTAGTGGCTTGCACACTCCACGGGATGCCCTGGGAATGTTCAACCCCCTGATTCTCCAGTAGCTGGCTAATTGCCCCTTCTGGCAAGTAGGTGGCAGCATTTGACAAGAAATAAAGAGAAAACCCCCATTCATTGGTTGATAGGTAAGTACTAGGCTATCTGCCCGAGGGCATATGTAAGCCTAGCCAGAATGTGTTGGCTTTTGTCACCCCCTTAGATTAGTTCCCTGTGCCTCTGTCCAGCAGAGCCATTAGTTCCCTGTGCCTCTGTCCAACAGAGCCACTGCAGTGATCCCCGGAGTAAATTTTCTGTTCCCCATCCACTCGTCAATGTTTCTCTTGAAGAGTGTTAAGTGAGGGGCTCTGCCTAATGTAGATTGGAATCCTGTTCCAAAGCATGGGGAGTCTATGGGACAAGAATCTCTCCCTCCAGCAAGTCCTATTTATCGTTATGGTGAGGTTTAGATCCATAGAGCATGGGGCTCTTGGGGATTTGTTTTTTTTTAGGTGGAACATATCCATCAGTTCTGTGTTGGACATAGCCTTGCATGTCAGGCAGAGATCACCTCTGAGTAGGCGGTATGCAACCGAGTACAGCTGGAATTTCTTCATTCGGGCTGCGTAGGGCATCTGTTTGAGGCCAGTAATCCTCTTGGTTCATAGGTTCATAGGTTGGTACTCGGCTATCAGCCCTAGGGCCAATACAAGCCTAGCCAAACAATTACACGGATATTTCTTCCCACAATATTTACTTCTCTGGACCCCTGTCTAGCAGGGTAAATGACGTGATCCCCGGGTGAATTTCCTATCTTCCATCCAATTGTCAAGGTTCCTTTTGAAGAGGGCCAAAGAGGCACTCCGCTTGACATGTATGGGCAGTCTCTTCCAGAGTATGGGGAGTCTCTGGGTCAGGAACCTATCCCTCCAGCATGTTTTGTTCATTGTGATGACAAAGTTTAAATCCCTGGAGCATGTGGCTCTGAGGGATTGGGATTTCTTTAAGTGGAGCATGTCCAACAGCTCAGGGTTTGACATGGCCTTGTATGTTAAGCAGAGATCACCACTGAGTAGACGATATGCCACAGGGTATAGCTGGAGTTTTTTTGGACGGTCAGCATAAGGCATCTGCTTTGGGCCTGTGATTCTTTTAGTGAGGTATTTCTGAGGCCTTTCCAGCTGTTGCAAATGTCTTGTGAGGTACATACCAAACAGTGCGGTGCGTTGCACTCTATAATTAGTCTATTGAGGGATGAGTGCAGTGGGACAATGACCTCCTTTTTTTGGATGAAAAGCCCTTAGTGATGAGGTGTGCCACATAGAAGGATTTCCTGACTGTTGTAGCAATGTGGTTATCGAAGGTGAGACCACTGTCCACCTGTATCCCTAAGTCTCTCATCACACTTTCGGTGTTTAGTGTACTGCCACCTATGTGGTAATTCATGGGTACATGTTTTTTCCCAAAGGGGATAACTATATATTTCTTGTCATTAAACTTGAGCCCATGGCTCTGGCACCAAGCATCTGTTTCTGTAATGCCCTTTTGTAGAATATCCACATCATTTGGCGAATCAATAATGGCTCCCAGTTTGCAGTCATCTGCGAACTTTGCTAGCCAGAGTCCCTTAGTGTTGGCCTGTACTTCAGAGAAGTAGATGCCAAACAAGAGCAGTCCCAGGACTGAACCCTGAGGTATTCCACTTGTCTAGAGTTAGATTTAGAGTCGACTACTTTTACAATCTGGGTTCTGTCAGTAAGCCAGTCGGCAACCCATTGAGTGACGTAGGGATTTATGCCCAGCTTAGTAAGTTTATCTATGATTCTAGAGTGGGGGTGGTGTTGAAGGCCTTGGCTGTTTTTTTACTTCTCTTGCCTCCTCCTGCTGGGTCAACCCGCTTTCACTCCGCTCCTCTACCCTACTCCCATTCCCACCCACCCCACTTTCATTTTTTTATACCTAGCCTAACCACCCCACCCTCCCCATCCAATCTCTTTCCCATCCCATAATCCCCTGCCCTACCTCTCTACTACTCCTCCCCTGTATCCCATCCTCCCTGTCAACCAATTCCTCCCCTCTATTCACTCTGCATTCCCATCCCCTTACAACCTCTCAAGTACCATGAACTACTTCAAGCCCTTTCTTACCAACACCTTTCCTCTCCTGTTTCTATTCCTATCCTGCAACTTAACCTTTTTCAATTCTCAACTTCATACACTTCAAATCTCCTACTCTTCCATACTCTACCCCCCACCCTCATCAACATAGTTGCAGTAACATAGGCCCACAACTCTTGATACACTCTACCTCGCTCCTCTTACCCTTCAAACACTTACACCCCCACCATCCAAAAATCTCACTATCTAAATACCTCACACCAACAAACAAAATTAAATTCCATGTTTTTCACTCACTCACTCACTCACTCACTCACTCACTCACTCACTCACTCACTCACTCACTCACTCACTCACTCACTCACATCAAGCTCCTGTGTGACATCCATCCCAACCCAGGGCCCACCAACAGTACTACACAACACACACAATCTTCCACATGCCCTATAACCACAACATCTTATAGTCACCTACATCCCCTCCCCTTCCAAAAATCCTCTAGCTCAGATCTACTCCTGTTAAATCTCAACTTTTGTAGCATCTTAAACAAGACCACAGAATTCCATGCTACCCTCACCACCTACTTTCCAGATATAGCAGTATTAACAGAAACCTGGCTAAAGCCCCACATTAACGATACAGAAATACTAACCACAAGCTATAACATCATAAGAATGGATAGAATCAGCAAACAAGGTGGTGGTGTTGCAGTAATGTTTAAAGATTCCCTCAAAGTAACCCAATTGAACTGTATACCTCCCACTATTCCCAACTCTGAATTATTATTCACCCACTTTGAAATCAACCCCATTAAAGGAATAGTCATTATCACCACCTACCTCCCCCCGGCTACAACCTCTCCAGTATTGATCACCTACTCTCCTGGGCTTCCACTGAATTCACCCAAGAAACCATTATTCTGGGTGACTTCAATGCAGATTGGCTCTCCTGCACTTCTAACAACCCATTCAATTTTATTAATCTCTTCTCCTTCACCCAAACCATAAACTGCCCAACTTGTGTAGATAAACACTCCAACAAACTCTGTTCTTTAGACTGGATCCTGACAGACCCAACCTGGGACTCTTAGCAGGATGCCTACCTGACTCCCTCAGTAACCACTACACAAACTTTCTTTACAAAAGACGAGTGTACACTGAAAGCAACATTATCTACAAACACATTATTACTAAAAAACATTTCTTCCCCACTACTTTCAACCTCCTACTACAACAATGTAACTGGTCCCCCTCTTAAACACCTAAAGTTAGATGATGCAGTTCAATACTTTAATGAAACCTTCCTTACTATTCTTCATAACCTGGGCCCTACCAGAAACATATGTATTAGGACTAAGCCTCTCCCATGGTTATCCAAAAGCACAAAATTACTTATGCGAAGCAGAGACAAAGCCTGGTCAAAATATCATAAATCTAAAGAAAAAGTGGACCTCACCAACTATCAACAGCTAAGAAGCTTAACAAAAAAAAAAAACAAATACAAAGTGACAAACAAGTTTCCTTCCTATCCTGTCAGCAAAATAACCAAAATAACCCTAAATAATTCTGGCAATGCATCAACCAACTTTTAAACCCAGGTCACCCCCGCCCTGCCATCTACCTCTAATAACACAGACCCCATATCTACTCAATTTAATAAACACTTCATCAGTTCAGTAACCTCTATTCTAGACAACTGACCAGCTCAGCCACTTACAAGCCCTACCCCCACCATTGTCAAACATACTCCCCTCTTCTTCACACCCATACAAACTAACTACATAAAAACTCTCTTGTCCAAACTTAAACCAAGCCACGCAGCTGCTGACAAACTCCCTAATGAATTCCTAAAACCGGCAGCTCCCTCAACTGCATACCCTATCTCAATACTTATCAATTGCTCTATCAATGAACAGTATGTCCCTCTAATTTGGAAAATATCTCATAGTGTCCCACAACACAAAGGTGGCCAGTACAAGGAAATAACCAACTACTGCCCCATAGCAATCCTCTTTCCCCTCTCAAAAATCTTAGAGAAATGCATCCACAACCAACTTTTAAACTACTTCCTTAGCAACAACCTACTTTCCACCTCTCAGCACGGCTTTTGACCAAAGCACAGCACAAGTACAGCTTTTCTAGCCTTCTCTAACTCTGTCCATCATCATATGAATGAATGACATCAGGTCGCTTCCATATTTATTGACATGTCAAAAGCCTTTGACACCATGTCCCACCAGCTGCTTCTCAATAAATTATCTTCCTACGGCTTCAGCTTACCCTCACTAACATGGTTCTATAGCTATCTTTCCTACCGTCAAAAAGCTACTTCTCTTTATCATTTTCACTAATAACTTCTGTAAAGCAACCCATTATGCCTCCATAGTACAGTATGCTAATGATTCTACCCTTATCTGTTCTGCTCCCACCACCCTAGAACTCCAATCAAGAATGCAATCAGCTTTTCAGGATATTGAATCCTACCTCTCTCAACATCAACTCATTTTAAATCCCAACAAAACCAAGCGTATAGTATTTAGTAATAAAAAATCCAAAACATCACAGTTCCCTCTATCCATCACCTCCTCAAACATTACAAAAATTCCCCCACCAACAACACAAAACTCTTCGGTATTACCATTGATGGAAACCTTAAATTTGATATACATATTGCCCAAACCATCAAAAAAGTACCCATCAAATTAGGTAGCCTCTATAGAGCTAAACCATTCCTAACACCCAAAGCCAGGCTTACCACAGCATGCACACACACTCTAGGTACCCTTCTCTATGGTTCCATTGTCTTCACTAACCTCCGGAAATCTGACCTCAATAAACTGGAATCATGCTACCACAAAATTGCAAAATTTGCCACCAACCTCCCCCACAAATCCCACCACTGTTCATCTCTTTCAGCTTTAAACTGGCTAGAGATAACAAACCTTCTGACTCACAATCATCTAGCCTTAGCCCACAAAATAATCTACCAACCCAATATCTTCCCTGCAATATCCTCCTTCGTTCAACCTAACCCCAAATGTCGAACTCTCAGATCCTCCAGCAAACTCCTACTAAAAGTATCCAACTCCCACAACCAACACGGCTACTCCCTCTATTCCCACAATATAGCCAAACTCTGGAATTCCCTACCAGAAACTATAAGGAACACACCCTCACATGACCAATTCAAATCCCTACTAAACACCACCTTAGCAATCACTGGCTGTGCTCCTGTCGCTCCCCAGGTTACACCCCCTCTCCTTTCCAGTTACCTTCTCTCCACAAAGTCTCATCACCAGCTGCTTTTTGCTATATTAGTACTACATTCTCTGTTTACCATCCTAGTAGCTCACTCAACTCCCAACTATACTTTACTCTCAGCTTCTGGGTTATTGTGGACTGGACTGTTTCTGCAGGTCTGCTCCAGTTCCCACTATCCTGTATTTTTTACTGCAGCCTCGACATTTGTAATTATTTAGACTCACATATGTAATGTTCTTGTGTTAATATTGTAAACATACATTGTATTTGTCTGCTGATGTTTTTGAATGTAATTGTTTTTTTTTTCAATATTGTAATCATGCATTTGTATTTTTTGTCAATGTTTGAATGTAAAAACTGCCTTGTTTTATATTTCTGTGGAGCTTTTCTTCCCGGGCCACTGCTGAAAATGGGCCTCTGGTCCAGTCGGACATTCCCGGTTAGCAAAATGTAATAAAATAAATAAAAAATGAATAAATGCGGATTACATCATTTATGATGGTATGTGCCTTTAAGAAAATTAATTGGATTTATTTTGGAATGTTGTAGACCTGTTTACTTGTATGTCGCCAAGAATAAGGCCTAACCTTATTTTATGAAACCTTGTTAATTTGTAATTTTCTTTCCAGCAATGAAATCAAATGAATTACAGAATGAATGAACATAATTTTGGACAATTTTATATTCTTTATTTTTTGCCAAATAAAGGTTATAGCTATGGGCACTGTGTATACCTCGGTATTTGCAAATTTTTTTTTTTATGCTGGGAAGGAAAATTTGTTTTTCAGTCCACTTTTTCAAATATTGTCACTTATATCTTCATTACCTATATGATAAATTTATTTTGTGGAATGGGCCTCACAGCAGCTTACCAGATTGTATTGACTATCTACAGAACACTACTAGTTTCCTCAAGTTTACCTATAACTTTAACCTAAATGATGTTAATTATCTAGATACCACAATAATAAAGATGGGAAGTGGTTTTGATTCTAACATTTATAGGAAACCAGCCTTCAGCAATGCATATTTATGTTTTCATCCTGTATCCCTCAAAAGGAACCTTAGAAAAGGACAATTCATAAAGCTGGCTTGGATGGTTTCTGGTGATGAAACATCGTCATGTTGAAGGAATGAAGGATACTAGAAAAAATGTGTGTCAGCAAAGGGTACCAAAACACAAAAAGCTAGTGGCAAACATAAGTGAAGAAGTGACTTAGGCCAGAGAAACTAAATATCAACACCTGTTGGGGCAGAGTTAAGATGTGGGCTTTCTTTGGTTTCAGATATGGTCCAAAGAGATGATCATTTTTAAAGAACTTATGCTTTAGAGTATAACAACAGTTTATGCCTGGTGAAAGGTATTATTAAGAGCAAATGGAACATTTTTGATGTAAATGACTATATCTACAAAACTGTGGAAGAATCCCCACATTTTGTATTTAAGACAGTGAAAAACTCGAAAAGCTTATTTGAGGTGCAAAATACCCAATTCTGATTAGATTATGAAAATTGACACCCACAAATATGGGTAGTGTCACAATTCAAACATCCTAGAAGGAGTAGAACTTAAACTTGGTAATACATGGGGTGGTGCAGTGGTGCAGTGGTTAACGTTGTCGTCTCACAGCAAGAGGATTCCTTGGTTCGATTGTCAGTTGGGTTGCCTTTTGTGCGGAGTCTGCATGTCCACCCTGTGTTCATGTGGGTTTGGTTTCCTCCCACATTCCAAAGACATGTGTCTGAAGTGATTCTCCCTGACCTCAGCTGAAAATAGGCTCTGTCCTAGTTGGACTTTCCTAGTCAACAAATGTTAAATAAATAAAATTGAATTCTACCATTATATTACAAAATGGTTATTGTGGTAGCAAATGTTTGGTGTACTTTGCAAAATGCTCTGTATGCCCAGGCTTTTATGTTGGTAAAACTGAGAGAACCCTAAGGAAAGGGGTTTATGAACACCTTTATGATAGCAGAAAAAAGAACTCAAGAAATGCTTTGTTTAGACAATTTGTTGATTGTGTCAATTTTGTGAAATTTAATTTTGATATATTGGAGATTGTTACTTCATATCTGAGGAGCCTGAGAAACCAGGCTGGAATATAGGGAGCTATTATTGAGAAGATTGCAAGTTGGGAGCCATTAACTGCCCAAGTGATGTTGACATCCTACAGAAAGGCCTGACGGAGATAAACAACTGGTGTCAGAACCATGGCCTTAAGCTCAATGCCAAAAAATGTGTTGTAATCCCCTTGGGGAAAAACCCAGTTCCCATGAATTACCACATCGATGGTAGTTCACTGAACACAGAAGGCGTTATAAGTGATCTGGGAACACAGGTTGACAGCAACCTCCCCTTTGACCACCACATTGCCACTATGGTCAGAAAGTCCTTCTATGTCGCACATTTCATTACTAAGGGTTTTGCATCCAGGAAGAAAGAGGCCATTGTCTACCTCTACTCTTACCTCATTAGGCCAATCATTGAGTACAATGCCCCATTTGGCATGTACCTCACTAGAGACTTGCAACAACTGGAGAGGCTGCAAAAATACCTCACAAAGAGGATCCTAGGCCTTAAACACTTGCCCTATATGGACAGACTCAAAAAACTCCCAACTATTCTCTGTCTCATATCACCTAATTAGAGGCGATCTCTGCTTGACTTACAAAGCCATGTCTGACTCAACTCTGTTAGAAATGCTACATCTAAAGAAATCCCAATCCCCCTGCACCACACGCTCCAGAGACTTTAACCTCATTACCACAATCAACAGAATGTGCTGGAGGGACAGGTTCATAACCCAGATACTGCCCATGCTATGGAAGAGGCTTCGCATACATGTCAAATAGAAAATCTCACTGGCCCTCTTCAATAGAAATCTTGATGAGTGGATGGGAAATAGAAAATTCACCTCGGGGATCACTCCAGTGGCTCTACTCCACAGAGGCACTGGGAACTAAGGTTGGGTGGCACGATGCCAGAGTAATCCTATGGGCTAGGCTTGCAAAGGCTCCAGGGCCATTAGCCTAGTACACACCTATGAAATATGAATAATCCTTGATTCCACCACATATCCTGGTCTAAATGAACAGATTTCTTTAAATCTAGTTCTTAAATTACTAGCAGTCAAATTGTAAATTGGGTTATGGCTATTAAGATGAATTTATATATATATATATATATATATATATATATATATATATCTATATATATATATATAAATCTATATATATGTGTGTGTATATATATATATATATATATATATATATATATAAATGGGTCTACTTTCTTTGGTCGAATTTCATTTGGTTGAAAATGAATTCAGGCAGCCCACTTCACTGAAAGCTCATTTGATTGAAAGCACATTTGGTCGAATTTTATTTGGTCAATAATGAAATACATCCCCTGCCCCACTGCAGTGCGACCCTGGAGTGAGAATATTAAGTAAGGGGGTGTGTGGGGGGGGCACAGCCCCCCACATTGGGGGGAGCCTAGCCCCCTACTTTTTGCAAATAGTTTTTACCGAACATATATATATATATATATATATATATATATATATATATATATATATATATATATATATATATATATATCAATGTATTTTGAATGGATACACCTTTATATAACAGTGAATACACTAAAATTATGTGGGTGGCTATGCCCCCAACACCCCCCCTTAATTAATATTCTCACTCCAGGGTTGCACTGCAGTGGGACAGGGGCTGTATTTCATTTTCGACCAAATGAAATTCACCCAAATGAGATTTCAATCAAATGAGCTTTCAGTGAAGTGGGCTGCCTGAAATCATTTTTGACCAAATGTAAGTCGACCAAACACAGCATATCCATATATATATATATATATATATATATATATATATATATATATATATATATAATTTTGAGTTTTACTATAGGTTTTCTTCGACTATCTTCACATGGAAATGACTGATTTATTATTGTACTGAATGTTGATTACATCATTTGTCATGGCATATGCCTTTAAAAAAATAGTTGGATTTTTTTGTAATGCTATTCAAGGATTAGGGAACAACTGTCATCCTTAGTTCTGATAACGTCAGTTTAATATTTTTAGCAGGATGAAAGTGCTTAACTTACAGTTGCTATAAGTTGTCTCATGTGTGGATGTTTTCAATAAAAGGGTTTATCAGCTGTGAGGAACCACTAGTTTGCACCATTGGTATGGTTATTCATTTTTGTTGGTGCAAAAGTGCTTTTGTTGTTGGTTATTAGTAGGGTTTATTACAAATTACTCCTTTTGTTTAATAAGTAAACAACTTACAGTCAAACCTTCACTTTGATTTCATGAAATTCTTCACAATGAGCAATTACCACGACTCAGATGTCTTATTCCAGTTTTTAAACTTTTTGTGTTTGTTTGTGTCCAAACTATCTTCTTTGAGTTGAACACTCATAGGTATTTATGCAAACCCCTTCTTTTGAATCACATGTAACATTTCCGGTATAGTGTTTTATTCCCTTCATACTCCAATCATACACATTAACTAGTGACAACAGATCTTTCATAACCCATAAGGGAAGGTGCACTTTGTTTGCCTCACAACAATTCTTAGGGATTTCATTATACTCAAGACCAATGTGTCTTGCAAATTTCCTCCACACTTGGTAGGAATAATCTGTATGAGGGCCTGGTCCAGTGTTATAATGAGCCAATGATATAATACAATTTTCTTTAAAATGTGAGAAAAGTAACTTTGCATGATGATGATGATAACACATCCACATTTACCCTGTGTCACAAATTAGACCCTCTTAAATGAAAAAAATACTTTAATGATCAGAAACAGAAACTTGGTCAATATGAAAACATGGAACTATTCAGACAGCTATATAAAATTTCTAAATTCCAACTCATTTACAGTATTATTTATTTGTATTTTCCTCCTCAGCTAGGGGAGCATCGCCACAGTTCAGAGGGTCACAGGTATTTACTATTGATCTATGGCGAGTTTAAGAAACCTAGCCTTACTTTCCCATGCTAATTTCTAGCCCTATATTTTTCATATGAATAACCCAGAAATTAGTTAAACAAGGATTTGTTGGGGCATTTCCATGTTTCCTCTATTCATGATGAACTGGGTGGTAAACCAACAGTGAATTTGCAGTTACCTATCCATTCATTTAAATTTCATTTGAATAGGCAAAAGAAGTCCATTTTTCTGGAGTGGAAGATGGTTTCACGGAAGCAATATCCTCTCTGTTACACACCTGTTATTCCAACATGTTCTATTTATTATGCAAAACAGACTGAGATATCTTGATTGAGTATTTATGATGTCATTGGACTTGCAAATGTGTAACAGGTCTCACAGAATGCAGTCTGCTGAGGATCTATACATGATGCAGAGGTTACCACTCAGTAGCTTCTATAATACTGAGAAAAGAGACAAGGCTTTGTGACAGTCTGCATAGCTTTTATGATTTAGGCCTTTGATTTGTTTTAGTGAGAAAGTATTGTAGTCATTCCAGTTATGACAAGTGCTTGGGCACATACATACTGAAAGGAGCATTACATTCAATGATTGGCCCAATGGATGCTGAGTACAGTGGAACAATTATATCCCTGGAACTGATAGCTACAAGGGGAGTTATTCTTGCAAAATGCAATTGTACACATCTTGGCATATAGTTTTAGTCCATTGTTTTGACACCAGCTATTTCTTTGTGACAGAACTTCTTGGAAAATCTTGTTGTCCTCTAGGGAGTTTATGACTTCACCAGTCATCTGCAAACTTAAGTTGGTTAGGCTCAGGCCCTTAGCATTAGCTTTGACCTCCAATAAGTAAATGCCAAAGAGAAGCTGTCCCAGGACTGAACCCTGGAGTACACCACTAGTAACAATTATTTAAGAGAAGATAGAGCCACCCACCCTAACTTCCTGTGTTCTATTTGTGAGTTATTGGTTGGTTAACTGTCTTGCCCAGAGTCACACAGATAGGTAAATTGAGGCTGAGGAACTCAAACCCTGGGCCACAGAAAGCAAGGAAACAACTTGTTAATAGCTCATAGCCTTAACCCTCTGCAGCAACTGCCAGAGAGTTTCTGCCACACATATATGCTACTGTACAATAAAACATGATTCTGCAATATCACATTGAGAATTATAACACACTATTGACACTATAATGAACCACTGAAACATGACTCTCCAAATAAGTGCTTCATCCATCCATCTATCCAATATGTAAAAAAACAATGAAGAAAAACATATAACTCACAAAATATAAAAAAGAAAGCCTACATCAAATCACAGGCAATGATGTAAAACTAGAAATTTAACAGTAAAAAAGAGAACAAAACCTCATCTATTTCCCCTCCAGCTGTCCATCATAATATGGAAAAAAAACAAACAAGCAAACAAACATACACACTCACACACATGCACCCCCCCACATGCACACACACAGCTAGCCTTGCCATATTACTCCGTTATACTTATCCATCTGTCACATATCACCCAAATATCCATATTGACAGTAACTATCAAAACAACTTAACCCATCACAATAAATCATTGCACATAGTTAGAACAACATCTGATATAAGAAAGCACTAAACATAAGTTTGTTTTTTGTCAAGTAAATAATAATGAATAAGGGCTAAAATATAATGCCCTCTTATATTATAGATTCACTATCTCCAATAACAAATAAATATATTTCATATTTTCACCTCTATAGTCTTTAACTCCAATTAATATTATCAGTTTTCAACCCAGAGGCCTTCACTCTACAGCAAGCCCTTGTTAACAGCCTCATCAGACCACACTGTGAATATCTGAATAACTCAAATAATCATTTAGGAAAATACTTCATAAAGCAAACAGTAAGCCCCTAACAATAGACGCTTGACAATTAGTATCATAACTTTTCTGTGTATTGCATAAATATTTATTGCTCAGAATTCAAGAATACAAAGAGAAATCTCACAAGATCAATTACACAAGTCTCTGTCCTGTTTTCATGTTGCAGTCTGTTTGTCCTAAATGACCTTGTAATATTATTGACAGACATGCATACTTAGACTTGCACATAGCAACATACATCAAAACATAGTTAACAGATTGAACACTATAATTTCCACATCAATAATGCAAATAAAATTGTGTGCTATGAGAAAATAATTATGACAGTGTATCAGCTAAAACAGGGATATAGGAATAATAGTGATATTGTCATTATATGCCATCTTTTAAGGTAATCTGTTGAATCTGAAACACCATGAAATATTGAACAACCAGTAATGTCAATTTTGCATTAATCCTGAACATCAGCTCTATATAAAGATTTTTAAGTCACTTGACATTTCAAATATCTCCATATTCATTAGAATACACAAGCATTTGAATGTAGTTCAACTTCAGTTCAGAAATGCTGGTTCAGAAAAGTCACAGAGTCTAAATGTACCACTGCTCAAGTGCCATTTTTCTTTTGAACACTCTTCATTATTGGAACCCCAAATTTATTGCACAGCTGAATTTGGTAAAAAAGGATTACTAAAGAAACGCATTACACTTGGCCACAATTGCAATAATTTCCTCAAATTTCAACGTTCAAACAGCCAGGCAGTGCCCCTGTTCCCAGCACATATTTCACAATGTACATGATACAACATCTCACATTCCGCTAGCTCAGGCTCCTGTTCTTATCCTTTCTGTCATTCAACAATGTCAAGAAAGTTACTGCCTCTGTCCAGGTCATTTGCAGCAGATTCCTCTTGCAAGTAATCTATGACTGCAGCAACTCTTGTAGCCTGTTTATCGTCAACTGATCTAAAGTAGGCAGATGCATCCACTGGGGAAAAAAAGACATTCAGAACATTTGGAAATTTTAGATTATATCCAAACTTACACTGTTGATAGTTATCTTCAGCAACCAAAAATGGTGATCTTTGCTGCATGGTGGTCTCAGAGAAATTGTGATCTATAAGCATTAGACTTTCATCAATCACTATCCTCTTACCAGCCTGCCACATTTACAACAAAATGACTCAGTTTCACACCAAATTACAAAGTGAATCAAAATTACTGATTAACATCCATAAGCCCTGTCAGTCACATATGACTGCAATCGGTAGTCTTTTTTAATACACAGCAATTTCTCAAGAAATTGTAGTTCATTGTACCATCATAGCTTTGACAAATTCCAATCAAATGCTTCTTCAGCTTATAAAAATTCCATTTAAGAGCAAATTTCAAAACTCTGCTTTATCTTGAAATTAATTTCTATTCTTTATAAATTGTTGGAGAAATGGGTTCCATCAATCTATTCTGCACACTGTGCACTTGTGCATGGAATATTATTGTTCACTGGACTCATTTTCAGATGATGCAGGCTTATTTTCATTAACTATTGAAAAAACAGACCCATCTTTCAACTGTTACCAGACTGTATCCAGGGCACCATCCCCATCTGCTTTCCAGCTATTTATTGATTGCTTTCTTTACTGGGCTGAGGCTTGTTATCAATGAGATACAAATCTCTTTCTGTCAACTCTTCAAAAAAAAGTCTGTTTTTTTCTGAGAAATGTTATTGTCACGTTCCACTTTAATAAACCACTCAAACACCAAAGGCCTTTGACGACCTTTATTGTTTAATAAAATAAATGATAAATGCATGAAACGTTATTAAACATAAAACAACTTCAATTCCTTGGAGGAGAAAACATAAAATGACTATCTATAAGGGCAGCATAACCACTCACCCTTGGAATAAGCAGGATCCCCCATTTGCTTACTTATCCTCACACTTACAAGGCAGCTTTCCAGCGCTCACCTTCAACATCTCTTCACCAACCCAAAACCACCAAGTTCAAACAACCTCCACCATTAACATTTCACCACCTCAAACTCCTTCCACAAATTATCTGACAGAGGGGGAACAGAAGAGGGGCAAGCCTGTCCCTCTTCTCTGCCCCCCAACTCCAATATACAACGGGATGAGCTGGGAGGGCAAAATAACTATCCATAAGGGCAGCGTAACCACTCACTCCTGGACTAAGCAGCATCCCCCATTTACTCACTTATCCTCATACTTACAAGGCAGCTTTCCACTGTTCACCAACCCAAAACCACCAAGTCCAAACAACCTCCACCATCAAACTTTCACCACCACAAACTCCTTCCACCAATTATTCACCAGAGGGGGAACAGAAGAGGGGCAAGCCTGCCCCTCTTCTCCATCCACCAGCCCCACGGGCTGTTCTCCCTCACTCCTTACCCTCACTAAGCAGTCCCTCCAAAAACAACCCCAAATTCAAATTAAATAAATCAAGTCCAAATTCACTAAGATTAACTCCATCTCCTCTAAACCATATGGGATCCCTATCATCAAACTCACTGTGCTGGATAGTATGCACCCCCATCCCCTTCAACTGTTTTGCTAGCATAAAATTCACATACCTACGAGCCCTCTCAACTGCAAAATGCTTCTTTGCATCCCGCCAGACTAACTGAGGAATAGTCTCTGACCATACCAGGCACACTGATAGATAAAGCTTCCTCAAGGCTAAAAAGTCTTCACAAATATGATAAACTAACTGCCTCCTTGGTGTCACACCCAAATCATTCCCCGCTAGGTGAATCAACAAAATTCGAGGCAACCCCCACTGGCTGTGTAACATCGTAAATACCTGTAGTAGACTGTTCCACTTCAACCCTCTAATACCATGCCAGGTAACCTTCCATCTGAAATGCTGCAAGCCCAAGTCCATGCCATTGGTCCTAACTGCAGCCCGCCTAGCTACCCAATACATGAAAGAATGGCCTAAAATAATAATCCCTTTTTCCTAAAAAAAAAAAAAAAAAAAAAAAAAAAAAAAGTAACAACAAATAAAAATACCAAACTTTATCTAATATATCAAAAATGCCTTAGAAGACCACTGCCTCACCCTTTTAGTGACTTCAGTCGAACTGCTTCCTTTCGCTAGGTTAGATGCCCTACCCATCCTAAAAGAATGAGTCGAACATTTGTCCCCCTCTATGCCCACACTGAAAAGGGTCCTTCTCATGACTAAATTCAACTGCCCCCTTTAACACCCTACCACCTACAGATGTAAAAACTAATTCATGTGCCCTACCCTCTCTAGTTGCATGCAATCTCCTTCCCCATGCTACCAGACATCGATTCGGACTTAACTTCTCCCAAAACTATAGATGCCCTTTTCTCTTCCTGATCGTTTTTTGATGACCACAACCTAATGTGCACTGCCCTTGGTAACATCAGAACATAACCCTAAACCAATGACCTCAGCAACTTATAGTACATCCATACACTCAACGTGCACCACATCACATATTCCTCTGAGCTTCTGCATATGCTGCTTATACCTCGTAACAACATTCTTAAAATTCCTGTAGTCACCAGCCATCACCTATCCCTAGTTGGGCCTTCCCCTCTACCCCATCCTTTCAACACTTGCCTAACTGTCCAGGACTTAGTCCAATCCCCCAATTTGGTCGACCGAGCAAACTGCCAAAACCACTCTCACCAATCTTATTGCCTTGCCCTGTACTCTCAATTTTGCTAAATAACACAGTAATAACCCTTCCAACCACACACATTCCTCTTCCGGTAATTGCCTCACAAAACTATCAAAATCATGCAGTGCCCTACTGTACACTTTCCTGGTGGATACCGCCCACGACTGCTGCCCAATCTTCCAAATGTCATCTGGTACCACCATGGGGTCTTTTGCTGCTGTCAGAGCCACCTGCCAAAACCTGAAAATCTGAACGCGAGACAGGCTGTCAGCAATCTCATTCTTCACCCCCGGCACATGTACCCCCATTAATTAACAAACTCTGAACACTAGCTTACGAAGAACCAACAACAAGCGTGCAGATTTAGCCATCTTAATTTGCAACACTCTCACCGCGGTAATATTGTCTGAGTTAAACACTACCCTCCTACCCCTCAAACAATCCTGCCACACCACTGATGCAGCCCAAATCAGCATAAGCTCACGGAAGCAACTTCCTGCTTCCATTTCTCTGGCCAATGAGGAGGCCATGGCACTGAAAACCATTGCCCTGCATAAAATGCTCCCATACCCAAACCCCTAGCTGCATCTGTAAAGAACTGTAAATCTCCTTGATCTACCCAGTCTGTCTGCTAGAATGTGATCCTATTAAACTGCTGTAAAAACTGCAACCACAAAGCTAAGTCCTTCCATGCTAACTTGCTAACCCTTACCCTGTGGTGCTTACTTTTACCTCCTTTCAAAAGGAAAGCCACCGACCTATAAAATGCATGTCCAGGATACACTGCCCTGCAAGCAAAATTCAACAACCCCAACAGCTCCATGACATCTCTAACCCAAACCTTACTCTTAGACCTCATCCATATTATTTTTTCCTGTAGCTTATCTTCTTTCTCTCCCGGCAAGGGAAATAGACCTATACCCGCATCCACATTCAAACCCAGGAAATCTAGCACCTTTGCCAGGCCCTCCAGCTTAGGTTTAGACAATGGCACTCCTAACTCCTTACACATCCCCAAAAACTCATGCATTGTCACCCATGCCCCCTCTTTCCCCTCATTCACTAGCAAGAAGTCATCTAGGTAATGTAGTGCTCTCTGCCCTTCCACCATCTGTTGCCATATCCAATGTAAGGCATACAAAACTTTTTAAAAGTGGAACAAGCCACTGTACATCCCATCAGCATACCTGTGTCAAAATAAAAACTATTCCCTACTGCCATGCCCAATAATGGCCAATCCTCCTCCCAAACTGGCAACAGACAAAAGGCTGATTCAATGTCCACCTTCACCAGCCAAGGGTCCTCACAACTTCTAATGATGTGGACCACATCATCCAATGATCCATATGTCACTCTAACCTCCTCCTCAGGGATAAAATCATTGACAGAATTGCCTTCCGAGTAAGATAAATAATGTAGTAAATGGAACTCACCCAGTCTCTTCTTGGAACCAAACCCAATGGTGACACTTTAAACTGAGTAAAAGGTGGACTATCAAAGGGGCCCAACAACCTACCCTCCTTCTCAATCAAAGCTCCCAGCACATCCTCCCTCCCTCACACTGACTTCAAATTTTCCCCACCTTACCAACACCCACTAAACAAGACTTGAACAAAAATCCCCTTGAAAAACCCTCAACCATTTCCCCCACTACTGCTGGCAACGGATACTGTGTCAGCATCTCACACAGGACCTGTACCTTAATAAGTGAATGGGCCCCCTGGGCACCCCCTCATTCCCTGAAAGGAACCCTCCCTTTGGCCATGAAAATTGGCCCTGCCCTGCACCCCTTGTAGCCCCATGGGTGGTTCACTCCATCCTCTCTGACCCAAGGATGATGCCTGACCCCCAAGCTGACCCTCACCCCTACCACACTGTGTTGCTGAATGCCTGTGCATACACTTTGAACAAGCATGGGTGAATCTGCAACCTGTCCAGGAACATCTACCCACATTAAAAGTCCAACATACTCTGACACTCCCTTCTGCAGGCTTACCCGCTCTGTTTCCCAACCTGAAACTGTCCATCATGTTGGACAGCCAGATATCAGGGTGTCTAACCTCCCAGTGCATGGATTTGTCAACTGCCTTCTTCTAGCAAAATTTTTGATCATACCATAGCCATGTATTACCTGGCCGTATTCTTTCTGCCTCTCGTATTGTCAGAAAATAGGCCATGATGGAAGGGCCAAAGTACTATCCCTTTCCAACCACACCGCTATGTAATATATGAAACCCAAGACCCAACTGTCCCATGTCCTCTGCCAGAACTTACCCACACGCCTGCCACCTAATGCTGCCAAGGCAGCCAAAAGGTCTTTCCCGTTCACTGTCTCAGCATCCATCAGGCACTGCACCCCATCAGCATCAGTTAACTCAAAAATATCTACGTATTCTCCCTTCCAAATCTTCTCCTTCATCGTAAGTGAGATGTGAGGAGTCAAAAGGATTGCTGCACCCTCCTGTCCTAAAGCCTGAGTCATCAACCAATCCCCCGGTCATGTCTCAATGTCTGACCCTACCTCCTCTAAACAAAGGTCCACATCTTCCTCTACTAACTAGAAAGTACTATCCAAATTCAAATAATGACCCACTAGTGTCTGCAAACCCGCACTACCGACCCTGCCTCCAACAACATCCTGCAAGACCCTGGGCCATCCATTAACTCTGCCTTGCAGCTCCACACTCAACCCCAGGCATTCACTCCCTGCTACCTGTCCCTCAGCTTTCTCCCTGGCAGAGACTGACAAATCATTACCTGTCATGTCTGAAAGTGCTGCCACTGGTGTTGCAACCTCCGTTGTCCTCTCCTGCACTGTTGGTGTCTGCCCTGCTCACTTGGCTCTGGTTGCTCGTGTACTACTCCCCATCTGCTGTCTCTTCCAAGTGTTGGGACCCTGCTTGCTGGTAGCCACATCCTCATTCAGCATCTCCCAGAACAAGTCTTCCACTTATGCCATGATGCTCGCCCATTTCTGCCTCAACAACCATACCTCTGCCATGACTTTTCAGCTCGTTACCTGAAATACAAACAACACTAAGTACATGAGAGGAAACAAAATAAAAAACACACACACACACATCTACATGAACATGCCTCCACAGCTATGTAATCCTGTATCTGTCATACCTACCTGTATCAATGAGATGCATTTTTTTACAATTAGGAACATGTCCTGGTTGAGTAGGAAAATATGATTTTACTGAGGTGTGGTCAATGAAATATGTGCATATTAAGTCAACAGAGTAGGGTGTGTAGAAGAACAAATGGAATGAGAAATGTACAAAGCAACTTTACTTAAACCTCAATGAACTCTTTGAAAAAGAAAACGTCAGACAAGATGGGCCAGATGAAGGATATAACAGAAAAAGGAAACCATGAGCACAGACAGTCTATAGTCTGATCACAAATTCTTAAGAGCAAATGGGCTTATACAGCTGTTTTGGAAAACAGTAAGTCCAGAATAAATAAGCTGTTATATAAAGTGTTAACTGCTTTATAAGGTTCTATACCCAAAGTATTTCACTTGCTTCAAAACTACATGAGTAAGAAAATATGCAGTGTGACATAAACGTGTTAGATTTACAACATCCGAACTGACATATTAGGATTTTACCACCATACAAATGTAAAGTGAATGAAATATGTGTACTTCAGCAACTAAGTAACAACATTCCATATAGAAACACTAAAGTAAGATGTCAGACTTGCTACTTGGCATAAAATGGAGTATTGCTTGAGAAAAATAATTTGTAGGAGCTGTTTAATCTTAGATAAACATAAATCTGGCATATGTCACATTTTCAGCTGAATAAGCTAGAAGCCAGAATAGTCTTTTTTAATAGAAAGTCTAAACAACATATAATTTTAAACCGTGAGACTAACACTAACTTCCAAGAAGTGATGATATAAATTAAATTCTTAGAAAATTCTAAGAAAAAAGCAACAAGGAAGTTCATCATTGTCCAGCATTTGAACAAAACAGCGCTAACTAATGGTCACAAAGATAAGTGACTACCTATGACTGTCTTCATGAGAACGTGGCCATTACAAACATTTTTCAATAAGTATTATAAAATGATATGCTTTTCTTTATGATGAGTAACAAAAACATAAGTTTGGTTTTAGTTGGGCTCAATATTAATTTTCTGGAGTTTAGCCAGTTGGCAAGGGCTAGTATGCCTTGATGTAGTGGATGTTTTGTGTTATATGATGATTTATGATGTTATGGTATGGTGCATTTAGGATGTATGTGTGAGCTTATATGCCATACTGTGTTGTTGGGAATGTGTACACATTCTTCCATAATCGTGTGTTTAGAGATACATGTAATGTACACAAATCTGCCCTCTGACACACTTTTCCACTCAGTTACACAATCAGTCTATCCGCTTTGTTAGATGTTTATCATATGCACATTGTTACTCTGTGATGCAATACAGATGACTTGTGATATAGCAATTTGAAATTCAACATTGCAGTATTTCAAGATTATAAAGTGTTTCCATATATATATATATATATATATATATATATATATATATATATATATATATATATATATATATATATATATATATATGTGTGTGTGTGTGTCTGTGGGTTCACTACATAATATCGAAATTCCACAATCCTGAGATTCTGAATACCGATGACCAGAATCTCGAGATTGTGGAATCTCGAAAGTAATGAATGGGGATTGCTGTACAGTGCAGGAATGGGAACTTTGCCATTCACTCCACTGTAGTGTGATCTCAGAGTTGGTATATTTAAGTTGCAGGGGATGTGGTGGGTGCAGGGGGCATTAGAATATTTGTTTTGTGTTTTACTTTTTTTTTTTTTTTAGTTCGAGATTCAGCAATCTCGAGATTCTGTACTTCTGTTTTCAGAGTCTCGGGATTGTGGAATTTTGGTATTACACAGTGAACCTGTGTGTATGTATATGTGTATGGCTATTGCTTCTGCTTGATGGAAGGGGGAATGTAAATATATATTACTTAGGTTAAGTGGATGAGGGATGCCTGTTAAGTATGTAAAGTTTGTTTACAAGTGCAGGGTGATGGGAACAAAGGCACCACTGAATAACCAGCAGCTGCATATTTATTTTTCACATTTCAGAGAAGGAAATGGGAGGGAATACCCTTTACATGAGAAGTTATACATTTCTGTTGTAGAGGAGGAGGAGGATGAAGAGGAAGAAGATGATAATCTGAGCAATGAGCGCTTACCTGACTATGTACAGTGATTGTATCTCTTAACATGAGAATTATGTCTATATCACTTCTGCGGTATTTGGTAGGTATACATGTAATGGTAATGCTACATACTGACCTTCCACACAGTCCATTCAGCAAAGCCGATCAGACTGCATAAAGGAGATTTCTGCTATGCGGCCATTAGTGCATTTTGATATATTAACATAGATCACTATTGCTACATGCTACATGATTAAGCTTATGTCAGATTTAGATCATATAGTAAAAACTTCACAATGTAGTTCAGTAAACTCTCAGTTAACTGGCACCCATGGGGATTGATAGATGATGGATAACTGTAGTTTCTGGTTGCTTGAGAGTTACTATTAAAAATAGGCCTGACTAATACTATACCCTATACTATTTGTTTGGTTTGACTTGCTCTCAAGTTGCAGAGAGAGGGAATTTATTCCTATCTTCCTTTTTCAAACTCTAATACTTTTAACATTTTTAGGGTGTGTTTCTGGGGTGGGGGGAACAGAAAATGCAACTCATGAAAATTTTACTGAAGTTGCTTGAGTTCTGGTTAACTGAGTTTACTGTATATCTTATTTGCACAAATACCATCAATTTTCAATTTTCTATTAAGTGGTTCTAAATGCAGAGAAAAATCAATTATTTCATGTCAACTTCTGTACAGCCTCATATTATGCTAGTTCGTTAGCCAAGGTTTAAAAATAGTACTGTAATCTGTCTCAAGTGCAAGGCATCTTTTCAAATTGACAAATATCTGTCTAATGAAACAACAAAGAATGAGAATTACAGAGATAGTAATTTTCTTGCCTTGATAGTTGTAAATGTTTGATCTGAACTGGAAAGATAGTTGCATGTACATTGTAGTGAACAGTCATAGATGTACTTCTGAGATTCTGAGACAGGAATTATTACATAGTTGCTTGTGACACACAAGCTTTGGTCAGACAGTTAACGCAACAGCTGTTTCTCAGAAATATTATGAACTTGCCAGCCACCCAATGAATGTGTTGTTTATTCAGTAAAAATGCTTCTATGCCAACAACACTGTAGCAGAGGATGGAAAGCATAAAAATTAATATAAAAACAACCTGGCGAAGTGTTATCACCATCCATGCTGACTATGAAGCATTAATGGATGAATACTAATTAGGTGAAAGATAAACAGAAAGAGCACGTTTAGACAAAATTGGATCAACATAATTTTTTTTGTAATTTCTCACAAATCTAAATGCTGTCTAAAGGTCAGAATCATGCAACTGCTTCCTCTGAATGATCATGTGTCACTATGTTCCCCATTACTAGCTGCACAATGACATGTTATATTTTCCATCTCTCTAAATCCATAATGTGTTCCATGGCTTCATCTGTCAGAACATTATTATTTAATAACCCCCATTATCAATGTTAATGTTTCCTTATTGATTATCATAATTTCTAGTTTTGCTTCCAAACTACATATTTGCCCTCTATTCCTACTCCTAGGTTTTCAGTATTATTTACAGTCTTAACTGTACTGCACATTGATCTAAACATTTGTCCACTTTATCATTCTTATGTGACGATGTCAGGTTCACTTTCTTGTACAACTAATTTGTATATTTCTCTGTGTACTTTAATGCCTTTTGCAATACATAACATGGGTATTGTATATAAACAGGTACATATTGGTTTGCATAGTTTATACATGCTGAATTCAAGTGCCTTGGGGCCCTTACCTATGGATTTAAATTTGACTAAATAACTCTTGTGTGAGTGAAAAACAATGCAAAGAACAAAATGAACAGTTAAAACATAAGAAAGTTCTATATAAAGGAAAGTACATGTTCTGATCATATTTTATCTGGCAAAAGTAATGTTTTTAGATGTGTTCACTGGAACACAGATGAAGGAAGAATCATAAAAATGATTACTATTGAAAGAGTTAGCTGTATTCTGGTCCTAATGTTAATAGTAATTTATTGTTAAAATACTCTTTTTTTTTTTTTACTCAAATGAACTGAAGCTGCTTTTCATGACTCACTGTTGCATTACTTACTCTTGGGATTCTTGACTGCAGAATTCTCAGCTAATGACCAATGAGTGGAGCTTTCACCTTCGTCCACCATGCCCAGCAGTTGTACTCACCTACTATGGTCAAGAAGCCAGTGGTATAAAATGGTATTGGCTGGGACTGTTTTCAGATATTTCTTTTTTTTCAAAACAGTTTTATTAGAATTAAAATTGAAAAATAAATATGTACATTAGAAATGAACAATTTTCAAATAGATAGTCAAATGATACAACAAACATAAATAAACTATATACAAAGACATTCTCAACAATTATAAATTGATTAAAAAATTACTTCTGTAATAAATTGTAGACTTTTCCCCATATATTGCATTTAACAGTATTCCAAGGAGATCTTGATTTAATAGTTAAATATTCCAAATTATAGACTTCCAGAAGTAAAGTTTTGAATTCTTGTATTGAGGGAGTAGCACTGGATTTCCAGTTTCTTGTGATTATTTTTCTGGCAACTGATAATATAGAATGATTAACTTTGCTTATACAATTAGGTATTGGAGTATTGAAAATAACAAGTGACTTGGTGAGAGTAAAATTATCTGTGAAAATAGCTTGTAAAAAGGAATTAACATTTTTCCAAAATTAATTTATATTTATACAATCATATACCATGTGAGCCCATTCTGCATTTACTTCTTTATTACATCTCCAACAGTTGACATTACTTTTGTTGAATTTACTAAGAGAGAACGGGGTTATAAAAGATCTGTGTAAAATATCTCTAAGTAAAGAGTTTTCATTTCAGTGATGAAGTGGTAAGACTAGCTGATTGTAATATGTTTATTTTATCATTTTCTGTAGGAAAATGATTATTAACTAAAGTAAAGTAGTTCCAATTAGTATCTGAAACAGCTTCCAAATCAAATTTAATTAGTTTATATATGTGAGATAAAATGTTTTGGCAGGAGATTTATGTTGTATAGATAAAATCATATATTGAATAATCTTAGGTATTGGGTTTTTGGTTGTAAAAGACATAGTATCAAATTTGTTTAAAATATATTTCCTTGCTTCATGTAAGTCCAACCAAGAAAGTGAGTCATATTCATATTAATTTTTAAGTATGTTAATAGATTTTAAGTCATTGTTTGACATCATGTGAAACCAATATATATATATTTTCTCTTTAAATGAACACATTTTTGTATAATCAGAAGAAAATATAACACTGTGTGTGTAGGCTATTGGAAATAACAAAAATAACCAATCTTTAAATTATTAAATTTAAACATTATATTTCTGAAAGATTTCAGTAAGAGAGTTATATAATTTGATTTAAAATTCTGAGTATTATTAAAAACAATGTATTCTTTTAAAACCCACATGAAAGTATTATTTAATAAGTCTATTTTCTGGGAACTGTTGTTATTTATTGCTTTACAAACTAAAATTTCTAGAAATATTTTTCCATTTGGCTGAATATTGTGAATCTATAAGGAGAGAAATAATTTTAACCATTGATGAGATTACATACATTTCTAAGTTCGGAATAGCTATACCTCCATTATTCCAATTTTTCATATGAGTAGACCAAGCTATTCTGGGTTTGATCGGGTAACATAAAAATTTATGCATCACAGAATTAAATTTTTTAAGAATATAAGTAGGAGGAGGTAAGGGAATTGATTGAATAATATACAAAATTTGGGGTAGAAAGATCATCTTAATTATTAAAAGTTTTTCATCCATTGAGGATGGGATCTTATTCCATTTTTGAGTTAGGTTTTCTATTACCTTTAGACTTTTGTTATAGTTTACTTGAATAATATCTTTAATATTTTTAGTAATTACAATACCAAAAATAACATATTTCTTCCGATTGTGTTATGTATTTTTTATAATTATCCTGTAAATCAAATTTCTTAGGGCCAATTATTAGTATTTGTGTTTTGTTATTTTTAAAGAGTAACCCTGATTTTTTTTTGGGAAATACTCCACATCTAAGAATAATGCTCTGATGGATTTGTTATTTCCTTCTAAGGTGACTAGAATATCATCAGCAAACATTTGTATTTTGGAGGATTCATTTGAGGTTATCTTGTATCCTTCAATTTCCACATTATTTCTTATAACGTTGGCAAATGGCTCCATAATTAATGTAAATAATAAGGGAGATAATGGATATCCTTGTTTGATGCCTTTAATAATAGGGATATTTTGAGAAATATTTGTACCTATTTTAATGTATGCTTGGCTACCTTGATATAATTGAGTTATTAAATTAATAAAATTATTCAAAAGGTTTAATCTTTCTAATAAAATAAATAAGTAGTCCCAATTAACTGAATCAAATGCACAGTTTATATCTAAGCTGATTAATGTTAGATTTTTATTTAAAAGTTTAACTGATTCTATTAAAGATAGGGTTCTTTTAATATTATCATGAGTTTCTATTTATAATGAAACCAGTTTGATCATCTTCTACTAAGGATGGTAAAAATATTTTAAGCCTATCTGCAAATATTGACATAAACATTTTATAGTCAACATTTAACAGAGAAATTGGTCTATATGATGACCAACAAATGGGATCGTTATTGGATTTTAGGATGGGGGTGATAAAAGTGTATTTCCATGAGGGTGGTATTATATTTCCATTATGGGCAATACTGTATATCCTATGTAATAATTCTAGGGAATTTGAAGGCAAGATCTTACAGATTTCCAGGATAATGCTGTCATTTCCTGGTGCTTTATTTAATTTTAATTTAGCAATTTGTGTTTCAATTTCTTTAAAGGTAATGGGTTTATCCATAATATTAGTTTGTTCATTTGAAAGTCTATTATGAATGTATTTATTAATAAATGTTTTGATTTTTTCATTAGAATCGATTGTCTTGGTATGCTGATTTATATTAATGAAAAATTGTTTAAATTCAGTCAATATATTTTGTATATCTGAGACCGTCCTTTTTTTTCTTAGGTGAATATATTTAATTTATATGATTAAATTTGGATAGTCTTTTAGTTTTGTTCGCTAACATGTTTAGTGATCATGGATTAGTGGAAATTGTATAAATTAATTTTTTTTCTATAGCAATCATGGTTTTATGGTTTAATATCTCTAGATACTTATTGTTTAGTAAGTTTATTTCTTTCTTTTTTTCATTGATATTAATGTCTCTCTCTTGATTTTGTTTTAAGATGTCTAATTTATTTTGTATGTCAAGTAGTTGTTCATCACAACTTTTTTTTTTTATAAAACCAATTGAAAATTCTTCCATAGAGATAAGCCTTAAGAGCATCCCATATATAGATTTCACTGGTTTCATTAGTACTATTAGAGTCTATAAAGTTCTGAGTTTCTAAATCTATAAATTCTTTAAATTCCTTTAATTTTGTAATATAAGCAGGTATATGTCTTATCTGGGTATTGTAATTACAGTTAACGATAATTTCAAATAGAATGGGATTATGATCTGATGATGGACATGTAATTACTTTAGTATCGATTAAGGACTCTATTAAATTATTAGAGAAAAATACGCTATCAATCCTAGAAAATGTATTATGTCTGTGGGAAAAAAGGTATATAATAAGGAACTAGGATTAGCAAAATTACTTATATCTTTCAGTAGATATATATCTGAGAATTCCTTTATTTTTTTTGGCTGATGGCGAGATTCTACTTTTATTGTGTGAGGTTGAATCTTTGGTATCAAGAATACAATTAAAATCTCCTGCTAGTATTATGTTTCCTTTAGATAGTTGTATAATAAGGTCTAGATGCTGTTTCACAGTGTTGGTTATTATTCTTGGGATCCAATATACATTTACTAAAGTAAAAACCTTATTATTTAATTCAATGGAAACAAGACAAAACATTCATTTGCAACCTCTAAATGTGTCAATTATTTTTGGGCTTGGTAAAGAATTGTTCCATAAAATTGCTACTCCTCTTTTTTGAGTGTGTTCTGGACTTACTAATACTTTATATGATTTATTATTTAGTCTGATTATATCCTCATTTATTAAATACGTTTCTTGTAGAAATATTAATTGAGATTTATGCAGTTTGATGAATTTAAATAAGTTTCCCTTCTTTCTAGGATTGTTTAGTCCATTAATGTTTAAAGAAATACCTCTTAGTGAATTCATTTAAAGGAATATAGAAGGTATAAGAAATTTATTGACCAATTTAATTTATTATTAATAAATGGAATACTGTATGATTGCATTTAAAGTCTAATAAAGATGAAAGTGGGATATTATTTTTTTTTTATCTGTGGTTGACAACGTTAAAAGAGTAAATGTTATAAAACCCTGATAATAACAATCCCAAACATTATAACCCGTTAGAACCCATCTGGAGTATAAAACTCCCAATTTGAGTGACATAACATCACTCAAATTAACATTCTAACCAATAGCAACCTTCATTCAGCAACTGTCTAATAAAATATATATATTTATGTAAAAATTAATATGGCTTCATATGAAAACACAATACTAGTAAAACATTAGAACATAAGATCTGTAATAAAATAAAACATTAATAAAATGTCTATACTTAAGTACAATTTGTCAGAACCGCATAAGTAATAGTAAGATATAACTGCAGTTATTTATTTGGTACATTGTTATAGAAAAAGCAGAATTATTAGTACAAGCATTGAATTAGACAGTTTTAATCTAGATACAAAATTTTAATGAATAAATCATGTTTTATAAAGAAAAGAGAAAAAAGTGTAGGAAGAAAGAGGGCAAGAAAGAAAAAGAAAAAAAGATAAATAATATTCCTCTAATCATCTAGCTTTAGTGCATTTAAATTGTATATACAGTTTGTTATAGTCACCTTTGTATGGCATAAACAGTAAATGTCAAACAACAGTTTAACATTTGTTCCAGGATAATAATCAAATAACTAAAGCTATAGTTGTACTAAAACTTCAGTCCATGAAGTAGTATTCTAACATCTATTTGATCCTGAGCATATTGTTAAATGCAGATATATTGACTTTGGTGAACCTGTGTATAAAGATATAACATCTATATTTTCTATTGTATTATTATTATTAACATTAGTGCATTAACTCCTTAACTTATCACAATGCACATAGCTATTCATTATTTGTCCTCTAACAGTTTAAAAGCACTACATAACATGAACAAACTTCTGAAGTAATTATTACTATAAAACTAAAGTAGCATATATTTATATTTGAATAATACAAATAACATATGTATATATTATTTGTAGTTGAGAATCAATCTTTACAAAATTACAATATAGAAGTTAGTAAAATTAATAAATATAAAATTATGTTGCTAGAAATCAGGCTCAAATACCTTGGTCTATGTTATTGTTCATTACTTTCGCTCTTCCTCTCACTCCCCCTCAAGTTCTTTCTTTAATCATTTCACTTTCGGATATGGATATCATAAAATGTAGTTTAAAGGCATTAAATATCACTTCTCAGTTCTTTAATAGAGAAAGTGAAAGTAATTCCATTTTCTTGTGTGAGTTTGAAGATTCTATGCATCTGAGGTAATCACGCAGTTCAAAGTTCAGTTGAATACTTCAGGAGCTGAGCGTCGATAGCAAGAGGAAATAATTATACTTGGAAAGGCTTCTCTGGTCTGGTCGCGAGCCCCGTTGACTCAGGATTACACTAGAGGGCGTCTCAGCAGGAAAAATGTAAGTATGTACTCCGAAATTGAAGCTTTGAGCATCTCAAGACTTTAACAGCATTTACAAGCTAGGAATCTAAAAAGAGAATAGGGAGAGAGAAGAGAAAGAGAGAGAGAGAGAGAAAAAGGACAAACAAAAAATGGAACCAAACCACCACAACATCCAACATCACAAATCGCAGTATTTCAGCCAATTGCACACCTGCAAAATGCAATTTAATTATGAACCGAGAGAGTAGCCAAAACCATGCATAAAACACGAACACTACTACCCATATGAAGTACCCTAACCAAAGGCCAGAAATAACCATCATCTCAGCAGCTTTAAAACACAAGAAGAGTCACACAGGTTGGAGTAATGGTTAAGGTGCTTACATAAGAAACACAAGGTGCAGGGTTTGAGTGTCACATGGGGTAACTGGCTAGGCTTAAAATGGCCCATGAGGGCAGTTAGCCTAGTACTAACCTATGAACCTATGAACAAAATAAAACCAGAGATCCATGACCACCAGCATCACAAATGACAACTGCCTCTTCAATACAAGTTTAATAAAATATAACAATCATCTTTCTATCACGTGTACCTATTGCATTTTGCCGCACATCTCGTTGACACAGAGATGCCAAAGAGACATGAATATATTTAAAAGCTGACTATATACTACTATTTAAATATACACCAATCAGTTTTGTTTCTAGCTAGCAGTAACAACAAGCTCTATAATGCAATAGCTTACTATAATAACCAAAAGATGAAATTAATAAATAACTTTAGCGACATCATGTAACACTAAACACCCTTTTAATTATATAAACAATGCAATAGAACTATTTGATACTCATTTTAAATAAGAAGATTAAGACTATAAATTGTAACATGTTCAAAATAACAACAAAGGAAAATATTTAAATAATAACTAACCAGTTATCTCAATTTCTTTCTCCCCAACTTCTGGGTTTTACATAACTAGTTCAGGAATTATCGGCTTATATGCAGAGAACATAGAGTCACTTCTTATGTTTTTTCTTTTGTTCTGTACTAATCTATGTTCCATTTTCAGCAAGTCTTTTTATTCTTGTATTTATCCACTACATATCTTTAACTTTTGCTAATATTTTATATGTTTTAATGTATGAGAGGGCAGAGTCTACATCTTCAAATATGTTTGTAGTGTTTTGATGAAAGATTTTCAGTCTAGCAGGAAATAGTAATTGTGTTTTTATTTGTTTTTTTTTATTATTCTCTAGTTAAAGGTAGAAAGGCTTTTCTTTTAGATAATACCAAAGGAGAATAGTCATTGTCAAAACGTATCAAATTGTCTTTTATTTTGATTGGAGTTTTTGACCATGCAGTTTTAAGGGCAATTTCTTTATCATAAAAAGCTAAAAATTTAAAAATTACAGATCTTGTTAAGTTGGTTTTACTATTTTTTGATAAAACCAGTGACCTGTGGGCTCTCTCAATTCCATAGGAGAGAGCCTCAGAAAGATCTAAAACTTCAGGCATCCAGGATGACAGAAATCTTTCCATATTATTATTTTATATAGTATCAGATAATTCAAATATTGTTATATTATTACAACGGGACCTATTTTCAAGGTCATCTATTTTTGATTGAAGTAATGTATTTTGCTTTCAAGGAAATTCTATGTTGTGCTCACTTTCTTGTGTCCGTGTTTCCATGTCATTTAAGGCTGTTTCAATCCCTGAAATTAGTTGTTTTTGTTGCTGCATATCCTCAAGAAAAATGTCCATCTGCTTTGTCGATTTTTCTTTAAAAGTATCCAGTTTCATATCCATTCTGTCTATTTTGGAAGTTAATTCTTGGATGTTGGTTAATAAAGATTGTAGTTCCTTTTTAAAAGTTATATCTGTATGTGACGTTTTGGTGAAGCTCATGTTGTCTGTTGAAAAAAAACTTCTTACTGCTGATATGACAAGAAAATTAATAGTATCAAAAAATGTTTTAAATACTATCCAAGTATATGTTATAAAGAATCCAATAGTATAACAATTTCCACTATTAGGATAGTATTCTTAAACAATTGCTGTCAAAACTAATTTGAAAAGACAGAGCTGAAGAGAAAGGCTGCTACTCAGAGCTCATGCTAGCCACACCCCCCCCCGTTTTCAGATCTTTCTTGCAACAGTTAAATGTATATCATGAACAATCCAGTTGCATCATCACTCCTTTCGGTGAGCCTTAAACGAATGTTTGCAAATAAGTACTCTGGTTAGGAAATTTCTTATCTTCATATTACTGTTTTAGAATGTATTGTATTGTTGATATCTTTGACAAAAGTCAATAATTGCTTTAATGGTGGGAAACAGATACCACACAGTGACTACTACAGTGTATGTGTTTTACCTGGGCTCTGAGAATGACGTACCAGTTGCCCAGTCTTCTTTTTTCAACCAGTGGACCATCATGCACAGGGCAGAATCCCTTGAAAAGTACCTTTCCTCAAAATTCTGGGATAGTTATAAATCCACCATGGTATCTGCTGGTTCTTCCTCTGACTACCTCAAGTAAAAGAAAGAAAGAGATTCACCCAAAGAACAAAATGTCTTAGAGGTTTAGAACACTTAGAAGTTGGATTGTCCCTGTAGACTTAAGGGTACCAATGTCAGTAGTGTCTTTGCATCCACTGTATTCAGTGCATTGTTTATCTAAGGAATCTTCTGTAACCCCTATGTAATCTGCCATACCTTTACCCCCTGGCATGCTGTTGTAAGACAAAGTAATGAAGTCATCAGTTAGTACTGGTGCCTTTGCAAGCCTCAAGTATTAACACTTGAACTATTATCAGTGACAGGCAGGACAATATCTCCATACTGTTTGTCTAGGAAGAAGTTGATGGAGACCACATGGAGTTCTTGGAAATCTGTCTGCATCCAAAGGCTAACAAGCCAGAACAACATACCCAAGTACAGACCCAAAATACTAAAGCCCATATGGTTATCTTTCAGTTTACCTACCACTAAGTGGATCTTGGCCCCCTCCCTACCTCCTAGGCCACCACACAGGATCCTTTCAAGTTGTCCCATAACTTCATGGAGTTCATGAAGCCTAGGCAGCCAAACTCTGAAGAACCTTCTGTGGAAGGCATAACCTCTGTTAAAATAAAATGTGATTCTTCTCCCCATAGGGACTCAGACACCCCAGATTCTGAGATTAAGGAACTAGCCTATGTGAATCAGATGTCCCCATCCTCCTTTATTGAATCTGAAAGTAAGGGCACCTTTTTCTCAACCTTAACACTGATGACCATTCTATTGGAGATATGCTTCATAGGATGAAAGAGGCCTTCACCTGGGAGGCCAAAGAGTTCTTCAAGGCAGATTAGGTGCAGGCAGTTTCTGGTCCTGACAGAATCAGTGTACCTGGCCATACATACACTGTCAGAAGTTCTGGATGATGCTTTTGCTTCTGAATCTTTGCAGCCTGATTTTTAGCCCCTTGCTCCCAGGAAGCTAGACCATTTTTATAAGGTCCATGAGTTCCATAAATATCTATACAAAAATATTGTTATTGATTCAGTAGGGGCATCCATGGATTCTAACAAAAAGTCTAGTGTCTTCACTGACAGACACCTGATTCCAAGTGACAGCCAAAAGATTTTGACATGATCCCTCACTCAGTCATAGTAGAAAAGCTACATAAACTGGGTATAATCCCCTAAATCATTCTCTGGATTGTCACCTGGCTCACAGAGTGGATGCAGAAGATCAAAATAGTGGAAGCTACCTCCACAACAAGAGATTCAGTGGACCTCTTCTGTTTAGCATGCATCTACTTCTCTGAAGTAAAAGCCAACATTAAAGGACTCTGGCTGACTAAGTTTGCTGATGACTGCAAGCTAGAAGCAGTAATTGAATCCCCAAATGAAGGTTTGCCCCAAACAAATAGCTGGTGCCATAATCATGGAATAAAACTAAATAAAAAAAAAAAATGTACTATCTAATGCTTTGGGAATTCATCTACCCTGGAGAACTACCAGACTGCTGGAGGTAGAAAGGGCTGGGAAGACCAGTATGTACTATCTCCAGGATGTAGGACTGTCATTGAACTTCTAAAAGACCATGTTAAAATCATCAAGGCAAGTCACCTTCCTGAGATCTCTTTTGTACTCAGACAAGCAGAAAGCCTTCCTGCTCACAGACAAGATACTATTCCTAAACCAATATTTCAGCCTGATTACCACCAAATAAAACTTCTGAGTGAAAAATAAACAAAAAGAAAGAAGAAAAGGATGTATTCAGATTTTCTATCAGGCAAATATATATATAGGAGGGCCATGAAAATGATTACTCTTGAATGAATCAGCTGTTATTAAGTTGTAATTCTAATAGCAGTTTATTATTAAAATTATATTTTTTACTGTAATGAACTGAAGAGCCATCTGCAGTCTACAAGAATATGAAATACAAATTAGTATTAGATTTTATGATGCCACTGCTTGAAAATGAAGACTTGTTAGCAGATAATATCATGCAGATATTCAATTCAAAACACAGACTGTCAGAGATTCTAGATATAAACACATTATTTATTATAAAGGATCATGATACTGGAATATCTCAAAATAGAGAGATTCAACTGTATGCTGAGATGTAACTCCTTTTATAGCTTAAAATTTAAAAAAATGTTGGTTTGTACAAAGTTCAAACCTTTCTCAACTTGAGATTAAAACATAAACGCACATTTCCAAGGCTGAAAGGAGTAAACAAATAAGTTATGCATATTAGAGGATAGCTTAAAATCTTCTTCTGCTTCACTCTTGACACGGTTTATGTGTTTTCTTTCAGCAGACTTAACCTCTACAAGTACAAAGTATATAACCTCCTTTCAAGGTTAAATGATTACAAGAAACATTCACCATCTGTTTGCTAAGCTCTAATGAACTCTAACAAAGTCAAACTGTTTCAGCTAAATAACAAGAATATATGAAACTGTTGCAATACTTTTAAGCTAACTATATATTAAAATAAGGATTAACAGACATAAAAAGAACATATTCAGTACATGCCCAAAGCACAATATATTTTTCAACACATGTCACAGGTTACGTTGTTTGTTTTCTGAGGATTAAGTAATGCAGTTTTTAGCCTACTGCAAGATTTGATCTATAAGAATTTAATTAAACATATTTATGAAATTGTGGAAATCTTTGTAACTTAAAGCTAAGATGGGAATGTCTTAAAAATTAGAAATAGTGCAAAAAGTTAAATATAAATGTAAAAAATAAAAAAGCAATCTGTCAACCATTATATAATAAGATATGGAATTTCTCTTGCCCATTGAAATTACACATTTAACATTTGATACATTTCTGAAAGCATTTTTTTTATTTCATTTGCAATTATGTGATGTTGAGCATCATAGCTATTAAAGCATTTCACATTCTACTATCCTGTTTGACTGATCATTTACTTCATTTTTTTTACTCATGATTGGTATTGTTCCACTTTTCTCAGTTAATGCTGCCACTGTCTAGCTAATACTTCCTTTTTAAGTTGTTATTTTGGATGCATTCTGTACACATCTAAAACTAAGAATCCTATCCCTGAATAGGGTCTGGTTATCTGTCTGTCTATCTCTGTAGAACGGTATGCAAGAATTGTAAAGTCACTTATTATAAAACTGGAAAAAATGCATATGTATTTAAATTCTGTTTGGCACACTCATGCATTGAATCATGGATTAGTATTTGTTTAGATTTAATTTCTATCCCAAAGGGAAACAGCTTAAACTGTCCTATTTAATATGTGAAATAAAGAAGGGCTTGAGTAGAGCAGGAAGCCAATAATCAAAGAATCTTTAGGCTAATTTAGCCCAAATTCATCCAAAAGTTGTATGCTGCTTATTCTGACATGTCATGACTTGTATAACTTGCTTTTACTAAATTCTCAGCATTTTCATTTAGATGTTGGAATTATGTCTGTTTTTCTTTTCTCACTTTATTTTGTTGGTTTCATTCTCCTGAAAAATTTTAACTAGATTCAATGCTTATGTTAAAATCTGTTTGATATTTGATTTTACTTTGCCTTGCTTCTGGGTCTATATCAGAACATCGAAGTATTAAAACTTTGAATGTTCTGATATCGAACACTATTCAGCGAACGCTAAGAATAGTGAAGCTGCAGAACAGTGAATTCTTTCCTCGGGAAAGAATTTGGTTGGCCGTTTCTGTGGCTTCGCTATTCTTAGCACTGTGGTGGAAAGTTATGGGTTGGGTTCAGGTAAGTATGCGATTGTACGTTAAGGTTGGGGGCAGGTTAAGTGAGTTAGGGTTAGGGTGCAGGCTAGGAGTGTGTGCGATAGTGACAGACTTTAGGGTTAGGGGCAGTTTAAGTGAGTTAGGGTGCGAGTTAGGTGAGTGTGCGATAGTGACGGACCTTAGGGTTAGGGTTTGAGTTAAGCTAAGTGGGTAGATAATAGTGTATGTTTAGTTTAGTGTAGCGTTAGATGTAGGAATTTAAGTGTATGGGTGTGGTTGCTGTTTGTTTGATGTGCTTGTATTGTGTGTATGTGTTTCAGAGCAGCGAATTTTTTCCATGGGAAAAAATTAGCTGTTCTGAATGTTCGATATTTGTATGTTTAGATGATATGGGGCCAATGAAATAGCGTTCGCTATTTTCATCTTTCGATAACGTGATATAAATGCTTGCTTCTGACTATCAACTTTACATTTCTTATCAGCACAATGTTTCTTTATAAGAATGTGAAACTGTAATAGGACATCTTGGGTCTCAGATTACTGTGACGTTAGCAAGATACTGATAGTTGGATACATACATTTGTTTTATATTATTTTGTACTGATTTGCAGCTTTATTTGTGACAATGGGAGAATTACTTTGCTTGTGTGGTGTAGCATAATCATTTGTTAGAATATGTTATCAAGTCATTCACTATTGATTTAAAGCAACATTTGCCCTCCCTCTAAGTTGAAGAGGTTTAGACCTTTCCGACACTTTTTATTTTAGTGTAATCTGGTTTCTTGAGAAATATCTTTTGGAGAGCTCCTAAGATCAGAACTGTTGGTTTCTTATTTGGAAGGCAACACTTGAAAGGTTCTGCTGACACAGATATACTGATTCACAATAAATGCTCTGTGGCTCCTGGACAAAATTAGAAATGAGCTTGTCTTCTCATTTTGATACCTGTTCCTACACTATCTAATAAGGAAAAAGTATTTTGGACACTTGTGGAGAATGAATAATTGTTTAGCTATTATTTATTGACATTTGTTTACTGGGAAAGTCCAACTGGGCACAGGTACCCTTTTTTAGCAGAAGCCCAGGAAGAAAAGCTCCAGGGTAAGACATTTAATGCAACCAATATTTCCATAAATTTTATAATGCATTTACAGTGTATACATATCATATTAGTTAGTATAATAAAATTTGTATTGATATTCACAAACATTAATATATATATTAATATACACCATTGCATTGAAAATTTACAGACAGAAGAGTGGTGTATAAGCTAGGTAGGAGTAATTTAAGGAATACATTAGCGTGAGGTATTTGTTGGGATAAGCAAGTTTAAGTGTTAATAGAAAAGTAGAGATGGAATAAACATTTGGTTCTGTTAAATTAGAAGTACATACAGTAGTTTAAGCACTACAATAAAGTGAGGTATTAGAAGGGGATAAGCAAGATAAGTGATTTATTACTTTAAAGGGAGGTATAAGAAGGCAATAAAGGGTGTTAGGAGAAGTTATGTTCCAGAGGAGGAGAAGTGACAAAGCCAGGAGCCAGAGAGGAAGTCTTTTAGTAATGGTATGAAAAGATGAAGTTGTCAGATAGACCTGATTGCTACAGGAATTTTATTCCAAGTTCTAGCTACATTACTGGAAAAGAGACTGACCCCAGCAGCTCTTTGTGATTTGTAGATGGTAAGCAGATGTTTATCATTTGACCAGAGGGGAAATTTGGTGGACAGATTTGGAGTATGAGACTAATTGCTGGGCAGGCCAGTGGGGTATAGACAATTAAGTGGGTTAAGAAAAGCTGAGTATAACATAAGTGTTGAGGACGTGCAAGCCAGTTAAGTGATTTTAAGGCAAAACCTGGTGCACCTGGTAAGTTTTTTTGCAAGCAAATCTGGCAACTTTGTTGTAGCATTGTTCAGGTTTAGAACTAAGTGAGGCTTGTAGGTTGGTCATGGCAGGGGCTGCATGTATGACAGAGGATAGGAGGTAATTAGTTGGTAGAATTACCTTGGCAAAGTCTGTAAGGAATTTCTTTAGTCTATGAAGGGTACCTAGTTTTTATTTTTTTTATGCTTTATGGTTCCTTAAGATTGCCATTGATTGTCATACCAAGTAGTTTTGTATGTGAAGTAACTGCCACCATGGTAATATTTAAGGAATACTTCTAAAGCTGTTTTTGTAATGGAAATGGAATTTTGGAAAAAGAGAAGTAATTTAGTTTTTTTTTGGGGGGGGGGTTACTAGCAGAAAATTACCCTGTAGTCAACTTTCAACAGAGTTAAAGGCTTCTTGAATAATTCTCTGATGATGCATGAGGCTGTCTGAAGAGCATATTAGGGTAGAATCATCTGCATATTGTATGAGGCAAGCTTGCTTATAGTTATATAAATAAATTTGTTTTATATTATTTTTGTACTGATTTTCAGCTTATAATAATAAGCTGAAATAATTAACAGTAATGTCAGCTGTGTAATGTACTGTCAAGCCAGTAAAAAGGTGAAACTGTTGAAATAGCAGATCTGCTGGCTTGACCTCCATTAAAAAACTGTCTTAATGTGAATTGTTTCCCTGTTTCATCAGTGGCATTTCCATATCAGTATTCTATTTTATGTAGTCATGACTGTAGAGAGCCATTCTTAGATCTGCATTGTTCCTCACTAAGGTGACAACATGAGATACAGGATTTTGAATTGCAAAATAGTTCTTATTTACTGCTAACCATGAAGTGTGGAGGATTTTGTGGAGAAATTCACAGTTTCTTTATTGTGGCATTTTTAGAATTGCAAGTCCTATTGTTTCTTGCTGATGTCAGCTCTTGAACTGATAATGAAACTCATAATTTGGAATGGTCTTCTGACATCTTATTTTATAAGTTGTATGTTGTACTAAGTGTCATTGTCCCACATATTAATAAAACTGGTGTTTCCCTCTTATCTTTATGCCATTGATTGCTTGTCCACTGGCCAGATCACCACATGGTGAAGTTTATTTTTGCCACCCTTCTTATTTGGCCCTTCCCCTTGACTCAGGTTATTACTGCCCCTTGAAAAGGTTAAATTTTGTAGATTGTCTGATATAAATGGACTGGTATAATTCTGCTTTGATGAATCAAAAATCAGATACACTCATCACCTTTTATAACTGAGTTATGTCTAGACACTGTATACGTATGCATTTCTGTTCACTTGTCCTTATCTCTTGCATGTGCCTTTCTTGAGTTGATGGCTCACTTAAGGGCCTAGTAAGTGGAACATATTGAGTGGAGATGATATTAGGCTTGATAAATTGAGAACAAATGTTTACTGTATCATAGATACTGGTTCACAATACTACCCACCCCAAAAACAAACAAACAAGAAACAAAAATCCTGAAGCTAAGAGGACTGCTGAGGGTAGAAATCGGTTGCCTTTGCTATACAGACTGATGCATAGGTCCCTTCATGACACTGGGTATGCTTTGATGCACTTACAGTATAACATGGAAAATAATTTTTGCACTGCAATTCTTTTTCTTTTAAATACATTTGTAGTTTTTGATCATCTAATCATTCAGATCTACTCCACTAGTTTTACATTTGGTTTATATTTTCCTGCCATATTCCATGTTGTCTCATGCCACTTATTATTATTTGCCTCTCTATCTGGTGGTAAGCATCAGCACTGTTTCTTTTTGTTTGGATAAGGCAGGCCCCCCCATTATGGCTTTCATTCTTTAGCTTTCCTCAGAGATAAAGCAGATGCTGAGATGCTAAACCCCACAGCCCAACTCGTCTTTTGGAACTGTGTTGAATCCTTTTCTTGATAAGCTTACAATTCTACAAAAATCTTTTCTCATTTCTTGGAGATGCTGGGAAAGTTTTGGGCTGAGTAGAAATGGTCCATAACTATGATACATTCATTCATTTGAAAAAAAAAAAACAAGCAAACAAAAAAAATAAACAACAGCAGCAAATGAATTACATCCCTGTCTGTGGGTGGTCTTTCCATAGGTTACTTATCTTGTGAGCCGTTGCTTACAGGGGTTGTTTTTAGGTAAAGGAGTTTTGCTGTGTTTCCATTGTACTTGACATTTCTGCATAGATAAAACTGAAGGCATTATACACCTTTGCTGGTATTGTCTAAAATGTCACACAGCTCACAGATTGTTACATCATATCAATATCTTTTGTGCACTGTTTAAAACCAAACTTGCTTTTGAATAGAAGTGATCCTTCTGTTGAAATGTGTATGCCTGGCTTGGGTGTATATCATTTCAGTGAAAGCTTATTTGATTGAATCTCTATTTGTCAAACTGAATTAAGTGAAAGCTCAATTAAGCAAATGCTCGCTTAAGTGAAAAGTTTCCCGGGCAAAAAAAAACAGTTGGCCACCCACCAATCATAACAAACAAAGCAACAATTAAAATTCTGCAAAGTAGGGGGCTTTACCTCAACTAAGTATACCAACTCTGAGATTGCATTACAGTGGGGAAAAGGGAACACTCCTGATGATGACCAACCACGTCCTTTGTCTGGGAAAAATTTTGCTTAAGAGAGCATTTGCTTAATTGAGCTTTTGCTTAATTCAGTTCAACAAATAGCAATTAGGTTTATAAGTTCATAGGTAGGTACTAAGCTATCTGCCTGAGGGCATTTATAAGCCTAGCCAGAGTGTGTCGGCTTTCTCCGCCCCATTGATTAATTAACTGAGCCTCTGTCAAGCAGAGCCAATGAAGTGATCCCACGGGTGTATTTTCTGTTACCCATCCACTCGTCAAGGTTTCTCTTGAAGAGTGTTAGTGAGGGGCTCTGCCTAATGTAGTTAGGAATTTTGTTCCAAAGCATGGGGGGGTCTCTGTGACAGGAATCTATCCCTCCAGCATGTTCAATTTATTGTTGTGGTGAGGTTTAGCTCACTAGAGCACGTGGCTCGCAGTGACTTGGATTTCTTTAGGTGGAGCATGTCCATCAATTCTGAGTTGGACATGGCTTTGTAAGTCAGGCAGAGATCACCTCTGAGTAAGTGATATGCCACTGAGTACAGCCAGAGTTTTTTTAGTTGGGCTGCATAGGACATATGTTTGAGGCCAGTAATCCTCTTGGTGACGTGCTTTTGTGGTCTTTCCAGCTGTTGGAAGTGTCTTGTGAGGTACATCCCAAATGGGGCATTGTACTCTATGATGGGTCTGATGAGTGACGAGTAGAGGGGCACTATAACCTCTTTATTTCTAGATGCAAACCCCTTAGTAATTAGATGGGCCACATAGAAGGATTTCCTAACTACTTTGGCAATATGCTGCAAAAACACAACCTCAGCTGGCTCCTAAAGGTCTTCTCCATAAAATAAGAACCAATGCAGTAGAACAAAACAGGATCTCGACCACCACGATGATGAAAAAACTCCTTTATTCAAACAAAAGTAAAAGATGAGCGCTTTCGCGTACCCTATGTACGCTTCTTCAGATCTAATACATCCATAAAACCATAGTCCTTATATACATAAACGTTCATCAATTAATTAGTCAATCTTCCAATAATTAAAATCAACCCATCACTTTAAAGCAGTTAAAACAATTAAAAGAGTAAGGTAAATGAATTGAAATGCTGTATAACCCTGATTGTAAAAAATTTCCAAGCAAAGCCATGCAAAAAACAGCCTGCAGTATCCCAGTATAAATGAAAGATACTTTTAATACTGACTAAATGTTAAAACATATATATCATAAATATGTCATAGCTATTATACTTAATATCAGACCATCCAATTCATAAAATTATTTTAATAAATAAAAATATATGTGGGACTATATAAAGATGTATATGAACATACAAACATATGCATATATATATGTACAAACCTACAAGAACATATAATGAAATATATATGTATATGTCTAAATCTGAGTAATTTATCAAAATCTAAATATGTACCTAACATTAATGTCTAAAATAGAGAATAAACCTATACAAAAACATATGTCCACTAAAATGTCAATAAAACCATTATAAAATGTAAATATAAGTCAATCCTATATGTAAATAAGACATATCCCAAAAATAAAATAGATATGAAATATATGATACAATTTAAAATATATTCTCTACATTATTAAATACAGTAAATTATATATCTATATATATATGTATCTATATCTATTTTTATATATTTATAAAACATATCCAATAAAATTATATTTACATATGTCGTCTAATCTAAGATATAGACAAATTATTTCAAGCTACGTTCTTTTAACGAAGACCTAATGCTGATGTATTGGTTCAGCCCAGGTGAATAATGTGCTTTTAGACGTAATATCCAGCTGAGTTCAATCTTTTCTAATTCATTAAAAGTGTCACCCTTCCTTTTACTGGGTGTAACAAGCTGTAATATTCTAAATTTAAACGCATGACCTGGATTACTAGTAACATGTTTAGATAAGGCATTCTTTTGATCATTTTTCCTTATCTCATACATGTGATTGTAGATTCTTTCTTTTAAGTGCCTTGTTGTCATTCCTATATAAAAAGCTTGACAATATTGGCAGTCCGCTAAATATATTAAGTTGGAACTGTCACAACTAGCTGTAAAATTAGGTTTAAATTTAAAATCAATTAATGGGTGTACATAGACTTGCTCAGTTGTAATATGTGAGCACATATTACATGCATGACATGGGTATGTACCCAGTTTATTGTCAAGACCTCTCATGATAACTCCCTTTTCTGTCTTATTAGTCTTGTCTATACATAATAGTCTCTTAAGATTTTTACTGTTAGTATATGTAAAAGCAGGTCTTTCTCCTACTAATTTCTTAATATCTGTATCTGTCAATAGGATATGCCAATTTTTATTTATAATATTAGTAATAGATTTATTGTCACTAGTAAATCTAGTGTTAAAACTAATATCATGTTTTCTATATATGTGAGGATATTGTGTACCAATGGTCCTGTCTCTGATATTATATAATATTTCTGATGGTATAAGGGACTCTTTTATAGAGGATATCATCTTTGAATCATAGCCCCTCTCTATGAACATCTGCTCTAAAAGATGACTTTGTTTTAACAGATTGACAGGATCTTTACATAACTTTCTAATTCTAATAAATTGACTTTTTACAATATTATAAAATACATGCCTAGGATGCATGCTATTATAATGTAAAAGTGTATTCTTCCAACATGATTTCCTATAAATCAATGTATGTAGAAGACCATGTTCATCTTTTTTGATAGTAGTATCAAAAAAATCTATCATATTGTAGGAATATTCTATTGTAAATCTGAAAAAAGATCTAGTCGATTCCAAATATTCTATAAAGGCCATAAGTTCATTAATAGTACCTTTCCAAAATATAAGAACATCATCTACAAAACGCTTGTATAATAGTATTTTCTGAAAATTCTCATTATTAAAGAGATGTAGGCATTCCCAATAATAAACTACTAAGTTTGCATAGGTGTTAGCACAGGGAGTGCCCATGGCTACTCCCCATTGTTGCAAGAATAGATCATTATCATACATGAAAACATTATTGGATAATATTAATTCAAACAAAGCATTAAGTAGGATCTGATCATTACTATTAAACTTATTACTGTCATTAATAAGACATCTAATAGCATCTGTACCATAGCTGTTAGGGATAGATGTAAATAGATTCTTAACATCTATACTTACTAAAAGACAATCTGTAGGAAGACCTTTGTCAAAAGTATTCAGGTCGTCTAACAGCTGATAGGTGTCTTTTAGTATAGAAGTAATATCTGTGACTAAAGGTCTTCATTTCTTTTCAACATAAACAGAAATAGTTTCTGTGATCCATCCGTTCCCTACAACTATAGGGCGTAAAGGAGGTGGTAATATGTTCTTATGTATCTTGGGTAGGCCCTTTATGTATGGAATCCTTGGTTGTTCCACCAGAAAATATGAATATAATTCATGATCTATTTGTCTACACATCAAAAAGTCATAAAGTTCCTGATGAACTTCATAAATCAATTTCTCTAAATCAGTTTGTTCTATTTTCATATATGTATCTGCATCATTCAGCATAGTTCGCATACTATTGTCATATACATTCGTATCTAATAGGACTATGCCCCCTCCCTTGTCAGCTGGTTTCACAACAATATCATTGTCACGCTGTAATGAATATATCACATCCCATTCCTTATTTGAAACATTAGTATACAAATGCTTAGTTCTTGAATTAGAAAAATAACAATAAAAATCATTTTCACAGGCTTTTAAAAAACATTCCACCACTGGTGGTAATGTCGGTGTGAAAGTACTTTTTCTTTTAAAGCCAGAGCACATTAGATTAGTGGCTTCAGAAGGTTTATTTTTATTAAAAAATTGCTTCAAAGTAATTGAACGTGTAAACAGTCGCAGATCAATCAGAATCTCACTGATGTTACTGACCTGTGCCGGTATAAAGGAGAGTCCTTTATTAAGTAAGGCATGCTCAGTCTCTGTGAGAGCATGCTTAGATAGATTAAAAACTAAACTGCTCGATCTCTCATTTGGTTCCTTTGTGATGGTTGTTCACCTGAAAATTTCCTTTTGGTTCTCCCTCGGCTGTTGGATCTGCTCTGAGATGTCCTTCGAAACTTCGCTGGTAATGGTAAAAAACCTTCCAAACTTCCTTGTTTCACTTTTGGTTTCGCTCCCATCACCACTTGGTTCTGTCGTTCAAGCGCTTGCTGGTTAGGAGGGGGAGTGTCCATGATGTCATGAGCCATGGGGTGTGCTGTTACTATGCGTGACGTCGACACATTGTCTGTGGGAGTTATGTCTCTTAAAAGGGGAATGGTTTGCTGAGTATTAGGGACTCTCACATCATTGGAAATAGAGGAATGTTCTTCTTGCACATTAATCGCATTAATATGATTCATTCTGGTATCACGATATCTGGGCCAAACAAATACTTGACCATTGTGGAAATCGATATGGTCTCTTTGAAGTTTACGTGATTTCACAAGTTGAAGTTTATCACCATAAGCGGACACTTGGCTATATAGATTGTCAAGTCTATGAGAGAATGTTTCCCCTTTAAATTTTGTTGAAATCTCTTTGAACAAAGTGTCAGCTTTAGAAGTCAAGTCTTTTTCAATGGGTAAAAAATAATCAATGAGTAATTTTATGTAATTGAACCCAAGATCTAGATTTAACTGTTGCCATCTTCTTAGAAACGCAGGATGATTTTCGCCATAAGACGGCATACATAGTACTCTCATTCTTCTAGGTATGACTTTAAAATGTAAACAGGCTTCGAGGTGTCGCCTTTGCCAAGTAAGCCTGAACAGTCTGTATAGTACGTTTTCTAGTTCTTTATACGCAGCATTAAAATCAGTTTGTATATCCATATTACCTTTATCCAAAGATGTAGTTAGGACTGAAAGTTCTATATTAAGTAATGGATTGTCTTTCAGTTCAGTTAATGCATTCCATTTCCTTACCGGAACATGTTTGTCAGGTACATAGTCCAATTCAACCGTAGAAATATCGATCGTGTGGAGGCAGCAGAACGTAAAGAGAAAATACGATGCAAAAACACAACCTCAGCTGGCTCCTAAAGGTCGTCTCCGTAAAATAAGAACCAATGCAGTAGAACAAAACAGGATCTCGACCACCACAATGATGAAAAAACTCCTTTATTCAAACAAAAGTAAAAGATGAGCGCTTTCGCGTACCCTATGTACGCTTCTTCAGATCTAATACATCCATAAAACCATAGTCCTTATATACGTAAACGTTCATCAATTAATTAGTCAGTCTTCCAATAATTAAAATCAATCCATCACTTTAAAGCAGTTAAAACAATTAAAAGAGTAAGGTAAATGAACTGAAATGCTGTATAACCCTGTTTGTAAAACATTTCCAAGCAAAGCCATGCAAAAAACAGCCTGCAGTATCCCAATATAAATGAAAGATACTTTTAATACTGACTAAATGTTAAAACATATATATCATAAATATGTCATAGCTATTATACTTAATATCAGACCATCCAATTCATAAAATTATTTTAATAAATAAAAATATATGTGGGACTATATGAAGATGTATATGAACATACAAACATATGCATATATATATATGTACAAACCTACAAGAACATATAATGAAATATATATGTATATGTCTAAATCTGAGTAATTTGTGACTTGGATTTCTTTAGGTGGAGCATGTCCATCAATTCTGAGTTGGACATGGCTTTGTAAGTCAGGCAGAGATCACCTCTGAGTAAGCGATATGCCACTGAGTACAGTCGGAGTTTTTTTAGTTGGGCTGCATAGGACATATGTTTGAGGCCAGTAATCCTCTTGGTGAGGTGCTTTTGTGGTCTTTCCAGCTGTTGGAAGTGTCTTGTGAGGTACATCCCAAATGGGGCATTGTACTCTATGATGGGTCTGATGAGTGACGAGTAGAGGGGCACTATAACCTCTTTATTTCTAGATGCAAACCCTTAGTAATTAGATGGGCCACATAGAAGGATTTCCTAACTACTTTGGCAATATGATTGTCAAAGGAGAGATTACTATCTACCTGGGTCCCCAGATCTCTTATTACCTCTTCTGTATTAAGGGGGCTGCCACCTATGTGGTAATTCATGGGTGTTTTGTTTTTCCCAAATGGGATGACTATGCAGTTTTTGGCATTTAGCTTGAGGCCATGACTTTGACACCAAGTGTCTGTCTCAGTAAGGCCTTTTTCAAGGATGTCTGTGTCAGCCGGAGAGTTATTTATGGCTCCCAGTTTACAGTCATCGGTAAACTTGGTTAGCCATAGTCCTCCTGTGTTTGCCTGTACTTCTGAGAAATATATGCCAAACAGCAGGGGTCCCAGGATCGAGTCTTGCGGGACACCACTTGTGACCGGTTTAGAGTCGGACCTGGAGCCTGCTATTCTTACCATGTGAGTTCTGTCTGTAAGCCAATTGGCAACCCATCTTGTGAAGGAGGGATTTATGTTCAGGCTGGTGAGTTTTTCTATGATACCTGAGTGAGGAATAGTGTTGAACGCCTTGGTGAGATCAAGGTAGACTGTGTGAACCACCTTTCCCTCATCTATGGCCTTGGTGACTGTCTCAAAGAAGTCAACTAGGTTTAGTAGGCATGATCTGCCCTTAACAAAGCGGAACTGGGTCGGGCCAAGTGTTTGGAGGTTCCAAATGTCTTTGTTAATGAGTTCCATGATGATGCGCTCCATAGCCTTGCAAATCAGGCTAGTCAGGCTTATGGGGTGATAGTTACCAGGGTCAGTTGTGGCCCCTCCTTTGTGGAGCAGAATAACTGTTGCTGTGCGCCATTCTATAGGCATGTAGCCTGTGGAGAAGTTAAGTTTTAACAGCGTGTTTAGGTGGGGGGTTAGTTTGTTCTGTAGTTCGTGCAAGACGCAGCCTGGGACACCATCTGGCCCCACTGATGCTGTATTTTTGGCTTTTGAAAGGGCTGTTTTCACCTGTGCTTCTGTGATTTCTGGGACACTACACTTTTCCAGTATTGTTGTGGGCCCTTTTGAAGGTGAGAGGGAGGTGAAGTTTGCACTGAATCTATCTGCCAGGATGTTGGCAATATCAGTAGGTTCAGTATATTTTGTGCTATTTTGCACTAGCTCAGAGCATATCTGCGAGTTGCCACTTAGATTCTTGACATAGCTAAAAAAGGCTTTGTGGTTATCTTTTGAATCCTTGGCTATTTTTTTTTGAAGTTAGCCTTGGATGATTTTATGAGAGACCTTAGTTTCTTACTGATACTGATCAGGGATGTTTTTCCTTCTTGTGATTTGTTTTTTTGTCTGAACTAGTTTCCTCCTTTTGTTGTATAACCTGTTTATGGCAGGGGTCCACCAGACTGGTTTCCTTCTCTTAGGGGAGAGCGTCTTGGTTTTGCTAGGGATGGCACGATCCATGCATCCTTGTAGGTGCTCATAGAGTGCAATTGTAAAGGATTCTGCATCTTGGGCAGTGTTATCCTTTAGCGTGGGGGCTGTGAAACTTACCACCTCTGCCTTAAGTAAGATGAAGTTTGCTTTAGAAAAGTTTTTCACTGTGGTTTCCTTGGTTGAGGGTGGTGGTGGGGTGTGGACATCCAGGGTGATTAGTTTATGGTCTGATCTAACCAGTGAAGGGTTGACCTCCGGTATGGAACACCTGTCACCCATGTTGGTGATGACCCGGTCCAATATGTTGTGGCCTCTGGTACGGGAGTTTACCAGCTGATCCAGGGCATTTGAGTTGATAAATTCCAGGAAGCGCTGAGCCTGGGAGTTTGTACTCAGGTAGTTTTCTCAGTTAATGGTAGGGTAGTTGAAATCACCCAATATCAGGGTGTTCGGTAGGACCTTCATGTTTTCCAGTGTCTCCAGAAAGGCGAAGTGGTGGTCCTGGGTCATGGAGGGTGATCTGTAGCAGGCCAAAATTTGCATTGCAGATTTGCCCAATGTTAGTTGCACATGGATGATCTCAGAGGTATCATTCTGCGCCACTAACCTGGAGGTGTGGGTATCCTTGATGAATATGGATACGCCCCCTCCTTTTGTGTTTCGGTCCGTGTTCTGTGGCTGAAATGTGTGGTATGAGTTGTAGCCCAGTAGTGCTGGAGTGCTGTCTGGAGCCTTGAACCAGGTTTCAGTTACTGCACAGATGTCGACATTCTCCATACTTAGGAGTGCTTCGAGCACATGCATTTTGAGATTTAAACTCCTAGCATTGAGTAGCATAAACCTCATTTTTTACTTGTGCTGTTTACAGAGGTGGGTTTGAATTTTGAGCCTTGCCTAAAAATGGCACTATGGGGGCAGCAAGAGCCTTGGCCAGTATTCAAAATCCAAGGGGTGACAGGTGCAAGCCATCTCTTGCAAAGCAACGCGGCTTGTCGAGCATGTCATCCCAGGCTGACAGACACTGGATCCCCTTTGAATGACACCAGAAGCTTAGACAATTGTTGAAACTGATCATTTTTTCTTTATACTGAGGTATCATTCTTGGTGAGGGCAGGATGCTACTCAGGGTCAGGGTCATACCTGCCTGGGCTACATGATCAGAGAGCTCTTCCATGTCTCTTTTCATGTAGTCCAGGGAGGTATGTCTCAGGTCATTCACACCAACATGAACAATGACAGATTCATATTTGTACTTGTTCTGGAGTGACCTGAGTGCTTGTGTTATGTGGTGGATTCTGGCTCCCGACAGGCAGCTAACAGTAACCTTCTCCTTGTCCAGCCTAGTGAGTGGGGCATCAGTGTGCCTGACTATTGTCACCTATTACTAATGTGTTAGGTATGTTATTTTGCCTTAAGCACTGTGATTGTGCGGCACATTGATTTTGTGTTTTATGTGTTATCTGGTTTGTGACAGGAGGTTCAGGTTTTGTGGGTGTTTGCTTTGGAGCTCTCTGATGCTTTTGCAGGTTTTTATTTAGAGCCTCCAAGTATGATTTTGTGTATTTATGTGCATTTTTTGCCAGTGCTAGTTTAGTAGGTCTAAGTGAGGCTGGAGGTGTGGTGCAAGTGTTAACCTTCTCCTCATGACTGTCTCTTCCAGTCTTGGGTGGAGAGACCTTAGCCTCCAGTTTGAATTCATAATTGCATCTCTCGCATATGCTAGTGTTTTATGGTAGGAGGAGAGGGCTGTCTGTGTACATGAGGCAGTTGTAACATTGCCTCAGGATACCCAGATTCACCAGTTGGACTGGAGAGTACACCTGAAGTTGCCCTTTTGTCATTCCTGAATAGTAGGATGTGCTTCTTAGTTGCCTGGTTGGTGAGGGGTGGATAAAGAACCTTGTCCTGCTGGGCAATCAAGTGTCAGGGTATATTAGTGCTTACTATTAGGTCTGAGCACGTGCTGGACTGTAGGATGCTTTTTGAGTGCTTAGGTTGAGAGTTAGACTAGTTTCAAGTGAAAAATTGAAGAGGAGACTTAGTGGAGTCAGGAATAATTTAACCCTAGCTAACCAGTGCTGCCCGGCGCACAAAACCATGCAAATGCATTTTTTAAACTACTAACTTCTGGGCTGGAACCACTCCTCCAGGGACAGATGGCTGCTCAAAGTTCCCCTCTCTCACAGGTGAACAGAGAAACTTCCCTCTATCCAAGTAAGGTATGGGCAACTCAGAAACTTTTAACACAACCCTGAATTCATCACTAGCCTGAAAACTGGACTATATTAGCTTAGAAAGGCGGGAAACAAGAAATTTTTTTTTTTGTTTTTTTGAAAATATAAGGCAAAAACAGTAAAAGATACACTTACAACAGCTTTAAACAACTACACACGATCAGAAAAGGCTATCACACTTTAGTGTGTAGCCTATAACAGTTAAAAATGTATTTAAACAAAATACAACTTTTTAAAAGTGCAGGCAGTCAAATAAGTACAATATGTGAAAAAAACAAGCTTTTAAATTACAATAAGTGCTGGAAAATCAGTGTTTAGGCAGAAAACAGTTAAGTACCACAAGAAAATACAGAAAACTGATACTCAATCACTCCAAAGTCTCTCTTTTAAGCTAGAAGACTTGTATCAGTTTAAGGCTTTCTAGTGCTTTCCAATAGGTTAGTTACAGGAAAGATGGGAAACAAGAGCAGATGTGGTCTTTTAAACCAGAAAGTTGAAAGAGTTGGACAACTTCCCGAATGATCAATAAACTATAGTTCCTGGGCCAAGAACCACTCCTCTTGTGGTAGACAGGCTACCTAGTACTTACCATTCCCACTGATAAGCTAGAAGGCTGTACTCCAACACAAAGGCTTGGGGGGCTCAGAAGCTTCAAACAGTCCTGGATACAGCAAATCTGTACCTGGACTAGACTAGTTATGGGAAAGGTAGGTATCAAGTGCAAACACGGGCTTTTAAACCAGAAAGTTGAGAGAGATGGAAAAACTGCCCAAACAGCCAATAAACTACAGTTTCTGGGCCAGAACCACTCCTCTTGTGGTAGATAGGCTATATAGTGCTTACCACTCCCACTGATAAACTAGAAGGCTTCCCTCCAACACAGAAAGGCTTGCAGGGCTGAAAAGCTTACCAACAGTCTTGGATATAGCAACTCTGTATCTGGACTAGGCTAGTAACAGGAAAGGTGGGAAACAAGCACAAGTGCGACTTTTAAACCAGAAAGTTGAAAGAGATGGGAAAAAACTGCCCATATGACCAATAACTACAATTTCTGGGCCAGGAAACACTCATCTTGTGGTAGATAGGCTACCTAATGCTTACCACTTCCACTGATAATCTAGAAGGCTTCCCTCCAACACAGAAAGCCTTGTGGGGCTCAGAAGCTTACAAAGAGTCCTGGATACAGCAAATCTGTACCTGGACTAGACTAGTTACAGGAAAGGTGGGGAACAAGTGCAAACACAGGCTTTTAAGCCAGCAAGTTGAAAGAGATGGAAAACTGCCTAAACGGCCAATAAACTACAATTTATGGGCCAAAACCCACTCTTCCAGTGGTAGATAGGCTACCTGATGCTTACCACTCCCACTGATAAGCTAGAAGGCTTCCCTCCAACACAGAAAGGCTTGGGGGGGCTCAGAAGCTTACAAAGAGTCTTGGATACAGCAAATCTGTACCTGGACTAGACTAGTAACAGGAAAGGTAGGAAACAAGCACAAACACAGGCTTTTGAATCAGAAGGTCGAAAGAGATGGAATAGCTTCCCAAACGGCCAGTAAACTATAATTTCTGGGCCAGATACCTCATCCTTCTGTAGTAGATAGGCTCCCTAGTGCTTACCACTCCCACTGATAAGCTAGAAGGCTTCCTTCCAACACAGAAAGGCTCGGGGGGCTCAGGAGTTTACAAACAGTCCTGGATACAGCAAGCCTGAATCTGGACTAGACAAGTTACAGGAAAGGCAGGAAACAAGCTAGGAATTATTATTATTTTTATTTTTACAAAAAAGCAGCTAAAACAGCAGTAAATACAATTCAAATGCAGTGCAGGCTGGCACACGTCTATCAATATTATGGCAAATACAGTTTAATTAAATGCAATTAAATTAACAAATGACTAAAAAATAAGTGCAGAAGGCATTAAATTAGAAGGTTACTAACAAGCAGTAATAAGTGCAGAGTAAGAACAACTATAGAGGGATTAAATTGATCAGTCACAGCATGAAGTTATGGGAAAGAGTAGTGGAAGCTAGGTTAAGAAGGGACATGATGATTAGTGATCAGCAGTATGGTTTCATGCTGGGAAAGAGCACTACAGATACGATGTTTGCTCTGAGAATGTTGATGGAAAAGTACAGAGAATGTCAGAAGGAGTTGCATTGTGTTTTTGTAGACTTAGAGAAAGCATATGACAGGGTGTCTAGAGAGGGGTTGTGTTATTGTATGAGGAAGTCAGGAGTGTCAGAGAAGTATGTAAGACTGGTACAGGATATGTACGAGGGTAGTGTGACAGTGGTGAGGTCTGTGGTGGGAGTGATGGATGTGTTTAAGGTGAAGGTGGGGTTACATCAAGGATCAGCTCTGAGCCCTTTCTTATTTGCAATGGTGATGGACAGGTTGACAGACGAGATCAGACAGGAGTCCCTGTGGACTATGATGTTTGCAGATGATATTGTGATCGGTAGTGAGAGTAGGGAACAGGTGGAGGAAACCCTGGAGAGATGGAGATATGCTCTAGAGAGAAGAGGAATGAAAGTCAGCAGGACTAAGACAGAATATATGTGTGTGAATGAGGCGGAGGGTAGAGGAATGGTGAGGATGCAAGGAGTAGAGGTGGCGAAGGTGGATGAATTTAAATACTTGGGGCCAATAGTTCAGAGTAACGGTGAGTGTGGAAGAGAGGTGAAGAAGAGTACAGGCAAAATGGAGTGGGTGGAGAAGAGTGTCAGGAGTGATTTGTGACAGGCAAGGTCTACAAGAGGGTAGTGAGACCAGCTATGTTATATGGGTTGGAGACAGTGGCATTGAGAAAAAGTCAGGAGTTTGAGCTGGATGTGGCAGAATTAAAGATGTTACGATTTGCACTGGGTGTGACAAGGGTGGACAGGATTAGGAATAAGTATGTTAGAAGGTCAGCCCAGGTTGGAAGGTTTGGAGACAAAGCCAGAGAGGCAAGATTATGTTGGTTTGGACATGTGCTGAGGAGAGATGCTGAGTATATTGGGAAAAATATGCTAAGGATGAAGCTACCAGGTAACAGGAAAAGAGGAAGGCCTAAGATAAGGTTTATGGATGTGGTGAGAGAGGACATGCAGGTGGTTGGTGGGACAGAGCAAGATGCAGAGGACAGGAAGAAATGGAAACAAGTGATCTGCTGTGGTGACCCTTAATGGGAACAGCTGAAAGAAGATGATGATGATGATGAAGAACAACTAAACAGATAGCACGCAGAACAGCAACTAAGACAGTTACAGTAAGAGCAGCTGGGGAAAAATATATATATATATATTATTATTATTATTTATTTATTTATTTATTTGAGGGAGGGAACACAGCAGGGTTAAGAGGCTACAGGGGTTGTCCAGTTTCAAAGCCACCAAGATTAACACCAAGACAAGAACAGGGAAGGTGGGTGGGAGAAACACCATGGAGACAACAAGAGACAGAAACAATAAAGCACCATTATAAATAATAGGCAAGTGTATAACTACAGCAGAGTGCAAATTAAGTTGCAAAAAGTGTACTTATCAGTTTGGAATAGATTCCAACTCTGCAGCTCACAGCAAATCTATCCACTTTCCAGCAGTTCACAGAAATGCAGTCTGTAATGGAATTACAGCAATGAAATACACCTCAGGCAATGACTAGCAGCTAGGATGTGGGCTGGCTCAACAACCCTCTCCCTGAAACTAGCTTGAGCTACCCTGAGAAAAAAATACAGTGGAGACAACAAGAGACAAAAACAATACAGCACCACTATAAAAAATAGGTAGGTGTATAACTATAGCACAGTGCAAATTAAGTTGCAAAAAGTGTACTTATCAGTTTGGAATAGATTCCAACTCTGCAGCTCACAGCAAATCTATCCACTTTCCACCAGTTCACAGAAATGCAGTCTGTATTGGAATTACAGCAATGAAATACACCTCAGGCAATGACTAACAGCTAGGATGTGGGCTGGCTCAACAATCCCCTCCCTGAAACTAGTTTGAGCTACCCTGAGAAAAAAAACACAGTAGAGACAACAAGAGACAGAAACAATACATGACCACTATAAATAATAGGCAAGTGTATAACTACAGCACAGTGCAAATTAAGTTGCAAAAAGTGTACTTATCAGTTTGGAATCGATTCCAACTCTGCAGCATACAGTAAATATATCAGCTTTCCAGCAGTTCACAGAATTGTGTTATGCTTATATACTATAATTCACTTAATTAAGCTTTCTCTCAAAAGATATAGAACTTGCCTGGCTTGTACACTATGGGATGTGTTTTTCAGTAAATATGTGATGACAATGATTTACTGATTAAGCAATTTATTTTTATTCTTTTGGAGCATGGCTGACTAGATGTCATTTGGTGATATTGAAAGATATAATGCACACTGTCCCATGACAGGCATTTGAAAAGTCTCTGCACAATTCAAAATGAAAGCCCTGACACCAATCAGTGGCTCATATACTAACTTTTGAGTGTAAAGCACTGAACCTTGCCTGCCTTTGTTTTACAAGACTTGTTGTTTCTTTGTTTTGTTTTAGTAATGTTATCTTGTCACTTTCTGTGTTGCTTAGGAGTGAAAGAGGGTTTTTCAGTTCAATTTCCTTTACAGAAGGTTTCCTTTTCTTATATACTTCAAAAATGGTATACAAAAGATTGTGTTTGTCAGCTTCAAGTATGCATCTATTATAAAGATTCAGAGAATTATGAACACCTTGGATGACAAAAACAAGGTAGAACATTGATGCTGCCCAGTAAGAGTCAGATCTAGTTGATACAAAATACTTATTTAGCAGAAAATGTCTATCAGTCCTGTACTGATCATTTATCTTTTGGTCAATCTGAACCACAGAGCTATATCTTGTACAATTATGCAGGGGTCATAGTAGGCACACAGCACTTGTGGTGAATATGTTCCTTTAAAGCTATAGGGCTAGTCCTGCTACATTTAATGACCATGGTTCATACTATCTTCACTCCATGTCTGCATGTGTATCTACTAGTTTCTTCAGACAGTGGTTATTGCATTCATCTATACAACAGGACATATGTGAATTAAGAAGAATATTCAAACATGATACACTACACATTTGTTAGCTTAATTTTCACAGGTTGTTTACCAATCTCTTCTTTTCTTTGAATACCTGACTTCTGCACTGCTTATATCTGATTTGCTTGGTATAAGACTTGCTTATATAACCTAATGCCATTGTACGGTTTGTACTCAAAATATAACCTATATCTAGTTTGTTTTTCAATTCAGTTCTGGGTTTCAAAAAAACTATTAAGAAAGAAAAAAAGAGGAGAACAAACTAAAGACATTAAGGGGATAAATACTGTTATAAGAAGATGTAATAAGATTAAGAATGCCTTATGGTCTTTAACCTTTAATATTCTGTGTCAAGGCAGGTTATCTAAACACCCAGTAAGAGTTCTACTACACTGAATGTCACCTGATGCCGTATGATCCTTGTTCTTTAATACTAGGTCCTAAGTTATCTCAGCACTCAGTAAAAGTACTGCTACACTGAATTTCGCATGATGCCAACTCAAAAGTGATTAAAAACACTTAAAAAGGCTACATAATTCATAGAATCATAGGAGATTACTAGGTTATCAACCTGGAGGTCATTTTAAGCCTTGCCGTTTCAACCCAATGTAATACCATAGAAGTGCAAGTCAATACCCAAAACTGCATCTAGTGATAACTGCCCATGTCCAGGAGGACTGTAGGCACTATTCCCAGTAAGACTTTACATTGCCCTACCCACTCGTCCAGGCTGCATTTGAACAGTGTCATAGAGGTGCTCTGTTTCACATGAATTGGTAGCTTGTTCCAGAGACATGGCAGTCACTGGGAGATAAATCTGCCCCTTTAGCATGTCCTATTTAAGTTACAGGCCATATTTAAGTCCCTGAAATAGGTATCCCCAGACCCATTTGATTTACAGATATGCAGCAAGTTAATTAGGTTTGGGTCTTGGATTGCTCTGTAGGGCAGGCATAAGTCTCCGCTAAGAAGTCTATATGAGATGGAGTAAAGTGAGAAGGACTTTAGTCGGTTTGTAAAAGGCACATGCCGGAGCCCCTTGAACTTTTTTGTTCAAAACCTCTGAGGTCTCGCTAATTGCTGCAGGTGCATAGTATGGTACATGCTGAATGGGGCGTTATACTCAATTATTGGCTAGATAAGTACCGAGTATACTCTTCTTGATTACAGACCAAACTGTGGAACTGAAATAATACACTGACTTGCCCTGTAATTAAAAAACATAAACAAGCCTGGAGCAAGTAAAAATATGTTCTTTAAGTAATTACACTAAAAAAAAAAGATTTGCCAGTCTGTGGTTTCACCCGTGAACTTAAGAAACCTAATATTGTTTATAACATGTTTCTAGCTACAAAAAATAAATTACATGGTAATGGAAAAGTTCATCCCCTGCCTTGATAAGGGAAGATTGGCAAATCCCTAGTGAAATGTATCATACTAAGCTGCAGATAGTGCAGCGTAATGGCAAAGATGCTACTGTACCACACATTAGGTCCCCATGCATGTGTATAGCACAGTGTAATGGTAAAGAAGCTACTGTACCACACATTATGTCCCCATGCATGTGTATAGTTCAGTGTAATGGTAAAGAAGCTACTGTACCACACATTATGTCTCAGTGCATGTGTATTTTCAGCCTTCTTGATTAAATCTGTATTTGTTGTGTACTACTAGGTTTGTTATGATATTTTTAGCAATGGTCTCTTTGTACAAAATGTCATTTAAAACATCTGGGTTTGGGTATGCACAACCCATGATTCTTCCAATACAGTCCATAGTTGTCATATGGATGGCCTTGTCCAGTATGGCCCAACATTTTAATGTTTTGTTACTGCCTACACTTAATTATAAATCTAGTAATTATTGAATTTACTTCCTTAAGTGAGCCTTCTCTCACAGTTACTATATTTCCTTTTATTTACTCATTGTTATTGCTACATGATTTCTAGCCTCCGCTTAAATTTACACAATAAATTGATCTGAGGCTGATGTTAACTATTATCAATATATAGTTCATTTTACTGTTTTTAATAGCTATTTTTTAAGTAAAATTTACAAAAGTTTTGCAATACTACATATATTCTTATACACAGTTACAGAGTTTTGTATGTTCATGTTTATAATAATTTTTGGAAAAATAATTCAATAAATAAAGGCAAACCAATAAAAAAAAAAAAATGAAAAAAAAATATTAATATGCAAGACTGTCATGCCACCAATCAGCACTATAGTCCTCCTTCTGGGTTTGATTACACAATAATGTGACATTTGTTAAGCACATTGCATGTTACTGTTCTTTACTGACACCAACAAGTGAAACTTTAGATAGCTGCTCCAGGGAAAGTGGGATTATGGGAAGAGACACAGGGGGGGATTTAGTAATCCTCCATGTAAGACCAATGAAGGCTTACTCAGAAATGGCCACCTAAGAGTATGACGTCAGCGCACCATGCATATTCATGAGGGCATGCTGACTCAACTATAAGGCTAACACGGACCATGTAGGAGTGCAAGGGGTGTGTCAGACTGCCGAGCAGTTCAAATATCCACGCCCCTGCAAGTGCCTAAATCTGCAAATGTCATCAGATATAAGCGAGTCCGCTCAAATGTATATACCCCCAACACTACACTCCCCCACATTCACAACCCCTGTACAAATGAAATAAAAGGTAAAACAATTTTTTTATTTTTCCCGAAATAGCTGCCCATATTTGCATGTGTGTGCGCGGTTGTACCCATTGCTTAGCTACAGTAAGCAGTTTAGACATCGAAGAGGATAATAAACTACTAATATGCAAATTAAGCCAAATTGCAATAGCATAGTGGTAGAGCCTTCGCACAAAGAGGAGGCATTCCCGGTTCGAGTCCCACCACTCTCCTTTCCATTTTCATTAGGAAATCTGTGCATAAAACTAATTCCTGACATTTACCTTTTAAATTCTATTAAAATGCATTGAAATGGCCTATGTAGTAGTGAATGATATTTTAAATATATATAAGAAGGTGAAATGGTCATGCATACTAATGAATGCATAAGTAACCTATCTTAAGCAATGTGAAGCACTGCTAAGCAACGTTTACCAGTATTAAGCACATTTAAGAATAATTGCCCATAGCTTAGCACTGCTTTAACTAGTGCAATGGCTTTGCACGGAGCTGCGCATCATGCCAACTCGCGCATACAAAACATGTTTGCGTGGAGCTACGCACCGCGCCAACTAGCACAATGTTGGGCAACGTCGGGCAACGTAGAGGAACGTAGAGCAATGTTGGGCAAAGTAGAGCAAAGTCAGCTAAACATAGCCACACCTCCTAGCCGGTCAGGCCAGTAGTAAAATAAAAAGAAATGACAGGCTTCAAACCCAGGATACTGTGCATCATAATCAAAGTACAGAACCACTAAGCCATGACACAGCTTTTGCTGTTCATGCACTGTCAACATACATATACATATTAATGAAAGTTTACTCAGTGCTAAGCAGGTCTGCACTCAGCTGAGAATTTTCAAAAACAGCCAATCACAAATAAGTGCGGGAAATGAGCCATATTTAAGCCCCATAGGTGGGAATAATCACCATAACTGGTTGTAGCTCCCATCTGCAGTCAGAATGGCCGGTGCTGGAGAGGGCTCTTGTTTTCGAGCACAACGGTGGGGCATTGAGGAGTCAAAACTGATGGTTTGGCTCCTTGTCCATCATCATGATGCAAGACTCCTGCAGGGCCAGTTCCAAGACACAGAGTACAAAGCGGAGGCTTGGAACTGTCTAGCACATGATCTCACCAGTGCCACAGGCATTCCTCTGACTGGTGAGCAGGTCAGACACCACCATGCAGACCTGAAGAGACGGAAGTAGGACCAACTGAACCAGTGGATACAGGAGGCCCATGGAAATGACAATGGCCCACTACTGAGTTGGTATCCATGGAATGAAGTATGTAAGAATAGCTATTGTAGTCTATATAATGGACAGGTATGTCTCGATATCCCTTCATTTACTTCACAGCTGCAGGTGTCTGTGCTGCGAATCAGCATGCCTCTGCAGATAGGCTGCTAAGGCTGCGCCACCAGGCAGGTTAGTAATTATTCTGCATGTATTGTTATATAAAATAAGTGAGACAGCCTGAAAAAAAGTGTTGTAGCCCAATAATAAAGGCATAAAATGCCCTGAATAATTTATCTGCATGTACTGTTATATAAAATAAGTGAGAGAGCCTGAAAAAGAGTGTTGTAACCCATTAATAAAGGTATAATACATCTTGAATAAGTCTTCTGCATGCACTGTAATATCAAATAAATGAGAGAGCCTCTAGAAAAGTGTGTAATGTAATTAATAAAGGTATAATACCTGGAGTGTGTCCGTGTCACTTACTTTGAAATGTTGTTGTACTCTTGCATTATATAGATAGTACTGTTGTATTAAGTGCTGTCAACTCACAGTTGGGCAGGCCCATATAAAGTGGATGAAGGGAGTGCCAGTAGCTGTGAAGCATATATACAGTCCTCAACAGTTGGTTAATGGCTGGCATGCATAGGTAAATCTAGCACACGAGTAGCTTGTTAATGTGTTCCCCAGAAATGTGAGTGTGCTGCTAGAAATGTAGGGGGCTGTAGAAATATAACTGATAATGTCACGTGAACACATCCAAATATGTAGATATATAAATATAAATATAAATAAAATATATAAATATGTAGCAGTAACATCCGCATCCTGGACAGTTAGTATGTCAGATATAGGTCAGGTATACACGGAACTAGCCAAACCATACTACACAACTTAATGCACATTGCCTAGTATAATAATACATGTAGGGGATATACACCTGCAGTTAATAGGAATTTAGTGTAAACTATAAGTACATATAAGATGTTAATGGAGGTATCTTTTTACACCCTACTGTATGTGCATAAACAATGCAATTCCACACCTCAATGGGTATATCTAATCTCAAAACATTTGTTGGGGTATATGTCCTATTGTTCTATAAATAACTGCATTTACATTGATGCATGTGCCCTGTTCAAACACCACAATCTTGGTGGCCTGTTGCCACCAATCAATCCTGCATGCTTTTGGAATGTCCACTGTTGTTCTATATATGCATGTGTTATGCTTGCTGTTCAACGTTGGAACTCTGGTGTGTTGGGTTAATGGGAATATTACTGCATGCTGTTACAACTAATTTGGAATGCTGTTGGCTGTTAACAACCCATAATGTCATTAAATCCTCCTAAACATAGAACATATGGGAAGGCCGGTCCCAGCGGACCCACCTGTCCCACCTCAGCTGGTGATGGCACCTGGCACCAGCAGGTCCGGTGCCCAGCCCACGACCTCCTCCTCCATTTGCTCTGTGCCACCTTCAGGTGGAAGCACTGCAGGGGATGGGGCTCATCCCCCCCATGCAAGCATGGCCGGAGGAGGGCCACCTATCACCTTCCAAACGGTCCAGGCTGTGGTGCGTAGGGAGATCCGGCGTTCAGTCGCCGATCCTCTACGCCAGCTCGAGGCGAGAGTGGCGCGACTCATGGGTGAGCCTGCCCCAGCTATGCAGCCCCCAGCACAGCTACCCTCTGGGCTGTGAAGGCACAGTGGTGACTGCCCATGGGTGGGGATGTCAGTTCCACTGTTGCCATCTGTGGGCTCATGGGCTTGCGATTTCCAAACATCCTTCCCCATCAGTGGTGTTCACCCCCATGTGTCATATTCCACCCCTGTATGCATCTTGTTTGTCTTGTCTGTTTACCTCCCCAACCTACCTCCCCAAATATACCTACTTCCCCTACCCCACATTCCACTCTCACCTGTAAAAAAAAAAAAAATGAGCAATCTGCTCCCAAAAAAATTACGCCCCATACATAGCTGCCCATTTTGTACAAATGTCCACTGGACACAGAAACTGTAATTTAATTGGCAGTACAACATACTTTGTTGTCCACACCCCTCTCTCAGGGATGGAAGGTTTCAAATTTCCCTCCAAATTACTAGTATATGCACAGCTGTTGCTGTTAAAGAAATGGGCAGCTATGGACCTTCCCTACACCTGTCCTGCACATCCCGAGCTGTTTTTCTTACTGTCTTACCCTCTTTGTACCCCTTTTTCACCACTTTCCTATCACCCCATTTTATTTTCTTTCAAAGAAATTAGCGTGGGGGTTAGTGGGAGTAAGCACTTTTAAGCAGTAGTTAGTGGGCTTGCTTGAGTGTGCGCGTGTGTGCGCTTAGCTAAGTATTGCTAAGCGTCGTGCAAACCCGCACAGACCCACTTACAACTGCTTAAAATTGCCTTAGTCACCCTGCATATGAGGGCCCTTGTTCTGCTCAGCAGCAAAATAAAACACCACTGTCAGTCTCGAACCCCAGACCTTGGACACACTAGACTGCATGAAGTACCACTAGGCCACAGTAGATATACAGCAGGCTGTTGCTGAAATATATATATATCATGCATCAGAATGTGTGAATGTCAAGGAAAGATAGTAATGCCATAACACAAAACCTGTTCTGTGGAACTTTACCAGCAGCTGTTGTAGAATTGCATTACATGACTGTGATAACAGAACCACACATTATAGCAGGAAATAATTTTACTGCAGCACTCTACAAACCCCACACAGTATCCCATCCAAATGTACAAATTACCACTGTGTTTAAGGTACAGCAAGGATGTAGGTAGGCATACTTAGTAGTGGAATTGTCTAGTTTCCATGGGTATCCTGTGATAATGTCAACAAAAGGAAAAGCACAAACTGTGCAGAAGTGAGTACATTAATATCCACAGTATAGCAGTTCCCAAACAGTTCATGTGCCAAATGAAAACATCTCAATAACTATGTATGAATGGCAGCTGATTGTATAAGTAGAAAAGAAACTAAATACTCCCATGTAGCTTGTGTTAGCATTTGTAGGGTTGAGTACAATTCTACACTGTCAACTATGTACTGGAAGTGGCAACATTCAGGTCTGAATGCAACATTCAAATCACTGGCTACACCACTAGCTTCATATATAAGAAGTATACCAACCTTCTGACTTACACTACGGTGTCCACAGCAAACAAGAATGGGCCCCACTTTGGAAAGCTGAAAGGCCTACACCTACCTGACTTAGCAATTTATAGCATTGGGTTGCTATGACAGTGAGTACTGCAATTACCACACAGCAGGCTGCATGCAATTACCAAATGGTGCCCACCAATTGGTGCAGAGGCCATCACATGCACATGTGCAGATACCTCTAAAAGCAGGCTGTACTTGCTGTCCACACATGCAATCATTTCATTGCAGCCACAGAGAGAGAGAGAGAGAGAGAGAGAGAGAGAGAGAGTGAGCAAGCAAGCAAGTGAGACACAGAGACACAGACAGACAGACAGACAGACACCGGCAGCAACAACAGTAACAGCAAAAAAAAATCAACATAATAAAATAAAAAAAAAAAACATATAAATAAAAAAAATCATTACAACACATGGAACGTAATAATACAAACCCAAATAAGGTAAAGGTATGTAACTGATATATATTTACTGGCATGTAGTAGATGTTTTTGAAGAGTGCGTTACTTCATCCATATGTGGCAGCAGTACATATCTATGCACAGATGCCCTGCATAACTACTGCCATGGAGAAATCAGCGTGTAGCTGTGTGCAGTGGGATATGACTGTGATACATGTAGTTCAGCATTAAATGTCAAACATCTGATCCATGTTATCTGTGTTCTGTACAGTAGTGTGTACAATGTCTGTTTGGGGGAGTAGTGCATACAGTTATTTAAACAAGGTTGTGACAGAGTAACAAATGCATGATAGATTAACGTGTAGCTTAGCATTGGCAACAGCTGTACCAGGCTAGTATGCTAATCTAACATTTGCAGCTACATATACACCCTCTAATATTACTGTGTGCTCACATGTGACACCTGTTCATGTTGCTGCAAGGCCCAACAAGTCAGCCATGAGGTCCATGGACTTACAACAGTGTGGACCTTGCGTGTGTATAGCACACACATATGGAGAGATCTGTCTGTGTCAGATATATTAGCATCTGTACATGTGCATAGAGCAAGGGACATACTGCAACTGTTTGTGAAGGGTGGACATATATATGTTGTTGAAGGTTGTTATGTGCATACTTCTATGTAGGTTGTAGTGTGTGGCAAACAAGACAGCATACAGTGCTGGTATATGACATGTGGTGGTTAAACGCTGTGGGTATGAATTGTCAGGTTTGCAGTGTTGCAGCCAATGAGGCCTGCTAAAGCTACATGTGCTAAGAACACCTTCAATGCATTCCGCACAACACTGTGCAATATTAGTACATAGCAGTATACCTCGCAACCTTCGCATAATTGATATTCCAGCCATGAAAGGTGGACTGTATATGTGCCTATATGTATATCCATATGTACACCAATGTATGTTTATATTTATTTATTTATTTATTTATTTATTTTACATTTGTTGACTGGGCTAGTCTAACTGGATATATGTCCATTTTCAGTAGAGGCCCGGGGAGAAAAGCTTCAAGCATGAACAGTAAACAAAGTTAACAATATATAACAAAGACATGTATGAAACAGTACACTGGTAGCATTGATTAAAAGCAAAACATATAGTAATATAAATATAGAATATAGACATTATGCTAAAATTTAAACTAAGTAAAACAAGACAGGTATACTAAACACAAAGTGGGTATGAGCACAACAGAGTAAAGTCCTTATAATGTATCCTCTTACTATGAAAAAAAAAGTAACAAGATTTGGAGGCCTAGCTTGGAGGTCTAAGTTAGGGGAGTGGGGAAAGGCGTATGAGTAGTAGGGGAAATAGATTTCAGTCTGGGTTAGCACAAGGACAAAGCCACTGAGTTTTAAGATGTTCTTTCATATGTTTTTTGAATAGAGAGGTAGAAGCTAGGTTAGATAGTTCAGGAGGGAGCTGATTCCAGTTTTTACCTGCAGTGTTTGAGAAAAGTGAGTCACCAGCTTTGTTGTTAGATTTAATCGAGGAGATCAGGAGTTTATTAGCAGAACGTAGTGTAGCTAGATTTTTATATGGTGAAATCAGATTAGTGAGGATAGGGGTGAGTGATAAGTAGCTGTTGACAGAGTATATGGTTCTGCAATTCTAGCCATCCTAGTTGTTTGAGGTTGAGGCAGTAGTGAGTTTTAAATGGAGAGCATGTGATGAATCTAGCTATGCTATTATAACAGGTAGAAAGTTTGGAGATGTTGTTTTTTGATAGGTTAGTATATATAGCAGAGGCATAGAAAAGGGTAGAAATGAGGTGGGTCTGGGCAATAGTTTTCCTGGCTGAGGGGGTAAGGAAGGGTTTAATTCTATAGAGAGTACCAAGTTTTTTGTTAACAGACTTTATGGTGGCGTTAATATGGTCATCATAGTTAAGACGATTATCTATTGTAACACCTAGTAGGTGGGTGGTAGTATCTGGGGTTATGTTAGTAGCATTGTTAGAGGTTATAGAGAAGAATGGTGTGGATGATTTATGGGTTGGCGTAAAAAGCAGTAGTTTTGTTTTTTTGGGATTAAGGAGGAGGCAATGTTGCATAAACCAGTTTTCAATATTTTGGAAAACAGTTTGGGTGAGGGACTGGAAGGAGGCTACGTTTTTAGCAGTACAGATTAAGGTCGAGTCATCCGCATATTGAATGCAGATGGCTTGAGGTATGTTCATGTGGAGGTCATTAATAAATAAGGAAAAAAGAACGGGACCTAAGATAGAGCCTTGTGGGACTCCAATGTTTACTGGGAGTAAAGACGACAGATTGTTATCCCAAAGTACTGCTTGCTGTCTGTTTTGAAGATACCTAAACCATTGTAATGCTTGTGGATCAAGAGAATGGTACTTTAGTTTGTCTAGAAGTAAGTTATGGTTAACCATATCAAAGGCTTTTGACGGGTCTATAAATAGCACAGAAGAAAAGGAGTTATTGTTATGATTTTTATTTATAGAGTCAGTGAAGGATAGAAGGGCAGTCGTTGTGCTGTGGAATGGTCTGAAGCCATGCTGGCAGTTGGCTAGTAGGTTATTTTGTAGTAGGTGGTTGAGTAGTTGTATGTGAATACATTTTTCCATTATCTTAGCTAATGGGGAGAGTAAGGCAATAGGGCGAAAGTTAGAAAGCTCAATAGAAGATCCACCTTTATGTAGAGGGATGATGTGAGATACCTTCCATATGGTAGGGATTTTGCCTTCAGAGATAGTTCTTTTAATAAGTATAGATATGGGGTAGTCTATAACTTTTGTGGCAATTTGTAGGCATTCAGAAGGGAGTCAGTCGGCAGATGGGGTGCAAGGTTTCAGTTTTTTAAGTAGCTTAAAAATAAGAGATGTAGGAACAGGTTGTATATGAAAGGTAGGAGACGAAGTCTTGGAGGTATTTGGTGGGGAAGCAATAAATGGAGGTAAAGAATTGGATAGGGTTTGAATGGCTTCTGTAAAGTATTTATTAAAGGCATCGGGGATCTGGTTGGAATTATTATGGTTGAAACCTAATGGGGCAGGAGTAGTCGAGTGTCCTGGCTGAAGAAGTTTTTTATCCCTGACCAAAAGTTTTGTGGAGTTTGTTGACTGGTTTGTTGGAGGTGAAGGTAGAAGTCTTTTTTGTCTCTAAGAGTATCCTTCTTGGTGGCATTTCTTAACTGTTTAAAGAGGAGGTGATCAGATGGACATTTGGTAGTTCTCCATTTAGCCCAGATTTTGTTTCTGAGGAGCATCTTTTGCTTAGTTTGTTTTGTTAGCCATGGGGCAGATTTGGTTCTTATTCTAGTAGAGTGATAAGGTGCGTGGTAGTCTAGAATTTGAAGAAAGTTAGTGTTGAAGTAGGTCACAGCCTCATCAAGTTCATGATGGGACAGTGGTGACCAGTCACATGCTTGCAATTTGTTCAGGAAACTATCAGGATTAAAGAATTGTTTTGAGTGGGAAGTTTTGAGTTTATGAGTATTTGGGATATGAAATTTTTGTCTAATAATGTAGGTGGTTGAGTAGTTGTATTCCATATGTTCTGACGTTGTCCCTTGTTGTCGACTGGGGTGCCCATTGTAGGCTAAAGCAGTACATGCATGCTTATTGAGTTGCTAATATTGTCAGGAAGGGTTCCTGGCGTATAATTGCTAGGGTGGTTATTAATAATATTTTTATAATATAATATAAACACATAATTTATGTGTGTGTGTGTGTGTGTGTGTGTGTGTGTGTGTATATATATATATATATATATATATATATATATATATATCTAAGGTCATATTTACTGCGACAGATTACTGGTGACAAAGCCATGGACTCAAGCTCAATGTTGAAACTGTATTGGCATCCCTTCTGGCAAAAACACTGTACCCATGAACTACCGCATAGGTGGTAGTCTACTTAACACTGAAAGTGTGATAAGAGACCATGGGACACAGGTGGACAGTAGTCTCCCCTTTGATAATCACAGTGACACACTAGTCATGTAATCTGTCTACCTGCCACACCTCATCACAAAAAGTGTGTCATCCAGGGAAATATAGGTCAGTGTTCCCCTCTACTCATCACACATAAAGCCCATTATAGAGTATAATGCCCCATGTGGTATGTACCTCACAAGACATCCACAGCAACTGGAAATGACAAAGACATACCTCACAAAGAGTAATACCAGCCTCAAACAGATGCCCTATGCTGACCATCTCTCAAACCCAGAACTACACTATGTTGCATACCGCCTACCCAGAGGTGACCTCTGCCTAACATACTAAGCTATGTAAAAACCATAGCTGTTGGACATGTCACATGTAAACAGATCACAATCTCTATGAGCTACACACTCTAGGGACCCAAACCTTTTGACCACAATAAACAGCATATGCTGGAGGGATAGATTCCCATCTCAGAGACATCCCATACTCTGGAACAAACCAACTATCCATAGCAAACAAAGCCCCTAATTAGCAGTCATCATAAATAATCATGAAGATTGTATGGGAGATAGTGAATACATCCAGGCAATCACCTCCGTGTCTCTGCTTGACAGGGCCACGTGAAATGCAATGACCTGTGTGTCAAAGGCCAGGGTAGCGTATGGCTAGGCTTCTATAGGCACTAGGGCTAATAGCCTCTTACCTGCCTATGAAGTGATACACACCCACATGTACTTGTTGCAATAATTGCTATGTGAGTTTGACTAAGTGTGATGATGAATGTGTTGGTGAATGTGTCAGAGTTTGGTTTATGTGTGATAGCTTAGTGGGAAACTGTTTCTGTCATTGTATTCTGTGTCCTAGCTGTGATTCTAGCAAAAGATGTGTATACAATTGCTAGGCTGAAAAAGCAGTATTCCATATGTTCTGACGTTGTCCCTTGTTGTCGACTGGGGTGCCCATTGTAGGCTAAAGCAGTACATGCATGCTTATTGAGTGTTACTGCTGGCGAATCCAACTCCTGTATGAACTGTAGTACTACCTGAAGCTGTATGCCTAAACAGCACAGTATGGTGTACGTCCACATTTATTGGAACCACTGTTCCATGTGTTCCCTGTAGTCCTCACAGATTATATACCTCAGGCATATGATCTCGTAACTACTGACACACAGTACTGTAAGGTACACAGGTAAAGGTTACCTGTGTTGCCATACCTATGTGTCTGGTATGTATGTCTGATGTGTGTGTGTGTGTATGTCTGTACCATGGCCTCGGTCATATGTGTGTTACAGGATATAACTGCATATCTAGCAACATGTATAGTGTAGTACAGAAGTATGCCACCTATATTCACGAATGTGCACATATGTTAGGCAGGGGTCTGCCATCAACGACTAGTGTGGTATACTGGTAATACTGTCACTGGACTTTACAATCATTGCAATGGATTACACTTTTCATGATGCATTAACATGATATATACCTCCTGTGTCTAGGTTGTGCATTGTGTCGCATACAGTGCGCCATGTACTGTTGTATAGTATTACATACTGTTGTAAGTTTGTTGCTGTGCAAAACATGGTTTGATATATAGAGTGTGCCAGGCACTGTCAGGCAGTTGTGAGTTGAGAACTGACATGTGGTATTGAAAGTGTGTATCTTCTGACAGCCAATAGGTTGCCATATATGGCAGTTAATTGATATCTGTACATTACAAATATACATGTGCCTCATGACTTGCTCACACATATTGTTTCATTGTCTTCCAGGGTTATGTCCCACCATCATAATCCTGTCTATACCACGGCGGAGGAAGAGGTCATAACATCCAGCCTGGTGCAGCAGTATGCCCTGCTGTTCTCTAGAACCAGCCAGGGCCAGCAGGAGCAGACTGTGCTGTGGCAAGAGCTTGTCCATCGGGTAAATGACATAGGCATGCATAACCAGACATATGAGCAGGAACGCCATCACTGCAGTGATTTAATTAGACATGTCTGATATCCGCAGACAGCAGCTTGCCACAGGTGGGGGGGTAGCCATCCATCCCCCCCTCACCAGAGTGGAGGAGCTGCTCCTGAGCCAGGTGGCTCCTGGCCAACAACAATCCCAACAACTAACGTGTGTCATCATGGAGGCCGGAGTCACCCAGCAAGCTGACATGGAGCGTGCAGGTAACATGGCATAGCTGTAGACTACTGTTACCTCTATTGTTAGAGCATGCTTATGTGAGATGTGTACTGTGTAGTTAGACGATGTGGTGCCTAGTGATGTGCAATAGTAATATTTAGGAATACCATCTGTAGGCCTGTGACTGTCAACCGTTGTACTACTGTATGATTGCAAACACACAGTAGCAATGCCACAGTTGTTGCCACTGACAAAGTGTCTCATATCCTTGTAGGTCCATGTGGTGTGACAGCAAGGCAGCCGACCCATGCTGGTGAGTGTGTTCAACCTTTAATACTGCTAATTAAATGTGCTTGTCATAGGTGAGGTGTAGGCCATGTACACGTAACACACATACGCAAAATGCATGCTGTGCATGTTTGCTGTGAGACTATGCACATCCCAGTAACATGGGTAGCTGCATAAAACACATACAATACACAGAGCATTCCACACAATTGTGGCAACACTGATGTGGACATTGGATAGACAGAGTCGATACACATGCACACAACATACACAACATTGTCATACGCAGTACACGTTAACATGCTGCACATGGCGTATTCAGACGCCCACTGTAAGGTCACACTACAGTATCCCACACTTCATCCACACAGCACACATAATATACCAGAGGGGTAGATGCCTCACATGTGGCTGTGTGACACTCTTCGACACATTACACATTCATGGTAGGCAATGCCCCCTATTGTGCACCTTACAAATCCATGTAACAACTGGCTGTGAAATGGTGAATGTAGCCATGGTACTGCAGTTCCAGTACAGCATGGTATGTACTGGTCTGGCCCACATTAGTAGCCTTGAGTGACCACATGATGTTGCATGATGATGGCTCATGGTAGTACCCCCCATCCAGTTACAGTGACCACAGTACTACACATAGCATTACCTGCTATGCACCTCAGTGTTGTGTGTGTGCAAACATAGGCACCTATACACAATATGCATAGCAATCCCCATTTGTACAAAGTGACACATATATGTCTTGTAATGCTATTGAGTGTATAGGTCACATGACACACTCTGTGTCTGTGTGATGTTTAATGTTACAGTTGTGTTGTAGCATGCCATGTCATGTCTGGCACTGGCATGTCCACAATATGTCCTACACTCACCTTAACCACTGTACAATGGCCATGTTGAGCAATGGTATTCCATCAGGTAAACATGCACCACTCATCCTGTGTGTATACATACCATGCATATGCTAATCCTGTGTTCACAATTATCTGCTGAAGACACAGATGCTCTAATCAGAAATGGATATCTCTGTGACACACAGATACATATCCAGCCATGGTATGTATACCTGTGAGAGATGGTGCACAGGACATTGCAGAGCTTATAATACTTGCACAGTACTGTCGTGTCCATGTACACAGTGCATTCCAGGGTGAGGACAATCACTGAACAACAACACACATGCATCAAATACATGTATAGTGTTATTGGCAAAGGCTGTCAATACCCGCACTGCATGCTTTTGGGAAACACACATCCTGCATGCTGACATGTGTGATATAACTGTTTGCCTTGTGATACTGTACCCCACCATCACCCGCTATTGAGTATGTTCTGGATTGCTGGTGGTGTGTGTGTTTTAGTGAGGAGTGCATTTGTGTGCAGGTGTGCATGTGTACATGTGTGCATGTGTGCATGTGTTCATGTGCGCATGTGTGCATGTGTGCCGACATCATGTACAGGTTGTAAAGTGTGTTTCATGTCTTCCTCTCACAGGTGCTGACTTTGGACTGGTTCACTGCAGCAGGGAAACTGATGTCACTGAGCAAAACAGTGATAATGATGATAGGTGTGTTGAGGCACAGGCATGTTTGCCAGGGTCTGTCGTTGGGCCACCAATCAACAGTACACAGCTGTCCACCCCATCCATGCATACAGTCATACTGCCAATACATCCATCACCAATGCCCATAGCTGAGGGACAGCATACAGTTGGCATTGGCCAGGACAGTGTGGTATCCATGGCACATGCATCCCAACACAGCAGCCATACCCAGATGTCTGGAAGGGTACCACATAGGCAGATTTCCAGGGGTTCTTGTAGGAGCACTGCTGCTCATCATGCCACTGGCAGATGTGCCACAGGTCTGACAATGTCACGCATGTTCCAGGCTGTCATGGAGGCACAGGCACGTATGGAACGGTACACCAGACAGGGACTAAGGGCACAGAGGGCACATAACACCGCTGTCATTGACAGTATCCGTGACCTAGCAGGTGCCATCCATCATTACACCGAGGTCACTGATAGATGTTGGGGAGAGACATTAGATATCCTCCGCAATGTCATGTCCATGTGTCAGGACAGTGTGGGATGGTTGAGATGTCAACATGGATGTATGCCAGCAACATCAGCAGCTGGCAGTCGCCGCGGATGTCTCTCAAGCCACAGCCACTCCCGTAGTGCCAGTACCAGCCCTAGCAATGTTGGGGGTGGGCTGTCCATAGAACGTCCTAGAAGACCATGTGCATGTGGCTCTGGACAGTCCCAGCAGGGACCTGTGTCCAGTGTACATCCATCCACCTCTGGGAATAGTACCCAGTCTGGCTTAGTACCTGTCAGTAGCACCCCTGCCAGGCACAGGTACTGTATCCATGGCCAGAGATGGTGATCTGTAAAGCCTCACAGGTACAGTCTGTGTCCCACAAATACCCGTATATGGCAGCCACATGGTGGAACTGTGTGCATGCAGACACACACACATACTCCAGACACCTAGGGCTAACACATACCCACACACGTTACAACAACATTGGCCCATTCCAGTATTCTTGCCCCACAGAGACACACACACACACACACACACACACACACACACACACACACACACACACACACACACACATATATGTTGATTGGATGGCTCACTGTAGTTCTCTGGCAAACCAACAACACACCCTGTGCATATGATGAAACCTGTGCCACCTCCTGTCATCTGTAACATCGATGCAGGAACAGGCTACCATGGTGCTGATGCACAGGGTGTCTATATAGCAGTATAGCAATGTTAGCATGTTGTCAGCAGTAGAGTGTAATGATATGCTTGAAGGTGTAGCTGAGCAGGCATGATGCATTAAAGCTGTGATTGTCATTGTAGTATTGTTTACACCAATGTTGGTTCAAATTGTGTATTGTCCGGCTATGTGCCACTTGGCTGATGTGTGCAGTATTGGCAGCATGTGTTAGAGAGTGGACAGTATATGTGGGATGTGTGTAGCATAGATTTGCAGGTGTACAGTTGTGAACATGGTGGAGGTGCACTGTCTGCATGTACGTGCATAGTGGACACATGGCCAGGGTGACATGCTCTGTATTACACAGTAGCACTCCATAGTTTCTATTGTTGGCCAGTATGCATTGTACTACACACATTCTGGAACCTGACTACACATGTGTGTATGTCATGGTTTGACACTGTGCTGTGGGTGATACTGTCTGCCATTGTTTTGCATTCTGGTAGTGTACATCACTTCAACAGCCTGACCATAACCAATTGTTAGATGATGTCTTGACAACCGACACACAGATGTAGGACACACAGCATCATTTGGATCCTTCAGGTACTATACAATGCCAGTAACCACTGGTATTCACCTGCACCCATTACTGACACCACTCCTGTTTGGCATATAGCTCTCTTAGGTACAAGCAATCACAGTAGGGATATGCCCGCCCACGTCTGGTAATGCATACTGTGGCCTATAATGCATTCTCCAGATGACACACACATCCTCCACAAGGGTCTCATACGGACAGATGCCTGTTGTCAAACACATGCTGTAAAGCTATAAGCCAAACTAAGCATAGTCATCCACCTTTACGGAACATATTATCCCCACAGTACCACATAGGTAGTAGCCACCAACATGATGAACAGGTACTGATGTGTACATGCAACCAAATGTTATGTCATCTCTCCTTTGTTAATCACATTTCCAAAGGTATTTTGGAATCTCTTGGTGGATCACATAAGCAATAACGGGTCTGCATGCATATCCACATAGTTGTTCTACACCTGTTATGAATAGTCATCATTGACAGACTTTGCTGCATTTGAACAGGCCTGACATATACCTCGGCCATAGACCCTCACTCACACATTCCAATAAGAACTGTAATGGCTTTGTGTGACACAGATGACCTAGGCCAGGGATAACTGCAGTGGCTGGGCTTGTCACAAGCATACAGATGTGACCTAAGGTCTGGGAAGCAGCAGCACAGTCTGGCAAGAATTACAGCTGCGTTCTTGGTGAAAGCAGGGCTCCTACACATGCAATCATTGAGGTAACATGTACGTATATGTATTTGCCACACAGCTAGCTCACATGTGCAATGCATACTGATATGTCATACAGTGGTAAAAGCAAAACCCACAACACATTGACCAGCAGTGTCACACACATACAGCACACACACTCACCAAGTGCAGGACTCAAACCCCTACTTAACTACGTCATGATACTAGAAAAGCACTCATTAACATGACAAGCTATGCACATTACTGGGAGTTCTTTTTTCCACAGGTATATTTTTTAGGATGGTGACATCATCTGGCTTAACAAAGGTTAGTTTACCACTTTTAAGGTCTCTTACTACTCTCCTAAAAGGTTGCTCTTTCCCAAGGAGACCACACACAAGCACAGTTGCACAGTGCAGGATTCAAACCCCTACTTAACTACTTCATGATACTACAGGAGTACGCATTAACACGATGCACTATACACATCACTGGGAGTTCTCTTTTCCACAGGTATGTTTGTAGGATGGTGACATCATCAGACTTGACAAAGGTTAGTTTACCGCTTTTGAGGTCTCTTACTACTCTCCTAAAAGGTTGCGCCTTCCCAAGGAGACCACACACACACACACACACACACACAGTTGTCCAGTGCAGGATTCAAACCCCTACTTAACTACTTCATGATACTACAGGAGTATGCATTAACACGATGCGCTATACACATTCCTGTGAGTTCTCTTTTCCACAGGTATATTTGTAGGATGGTGACATCATCAGAACTGACAAAAGTTAGTTTACCGCTTTTGAGGTCTCTTACTGCTCTCCTAAAAGGTTGCGCCTTCCCAAGGAGACCACACACAAACACACACACAGTTGTCCAGTGCAGGATTCAAAACCCTACCTAACTACTTCATGATATTACATGAGTACGCATTAACACGACGCGCTATACACATTACTGGGAAGTCTCTTTTCCACAGGTATATTTGTAGGATGGTGACATCATCATACTTGACGTTAGTTTACTGCTTTTGAGGTCTCTTACTACTCTCCTAAAAGATTGCTCCTTCCCAAGGAGACCACACACACAGTTGTCCAGTGCAGGAATCAAACCCCTACCTAACTACTTCATGATACTACAGGAGTACGCATTAACACAACACACTATACACATTAGTGGGAGCGATCCTTTCCACAGGTATATTTGTAGGATGGTGACATCATCAGACTATACAAAGTGGGTTACACTATGTGACATTAGATGGGCTACATTGAAAGAATGTTTAAACACTTTGGCCGTGTGATCAAAGGTGAGTTTACTATCCACCTGTGTCCTCAGGGCCATAATGACTTTCTCCGTACATGCTGGATTACCACCTATGTGTTAATTTGTGTTTACTTTGTTTTACCCAAAGGGGATGACTATGCATTCTTTGCCATTCAGCTTGAGGGCATTGTTTTGACACCAGGTATCTGTCTCTGTAAGACACTTCTGGAGGATGTCTGTGTCAGCTGTACAGTCGATTATGGACCACAGTTACCATTCATCTGCAAACCTGTTCAGCCATACACCTGCCATGCTTGCCTGTACCTCTGAGCAGTATCTACTGAACAGGTGGGGTCCCAGGACCAAGACCTGTGTGATGCCATTTGTGACTGGCTTAGAGTTGGACATGGCACCCACAACTATGAACATGTGTGTTTGATCTGTGAGCCACTTGGCCACCCATCCTGTGACATAGCTGTTAATGTTCAAGCTGGTACACTTGTTCATGATGACAGAGTGGGGAATGGTGTAGTAAGCCCTTAGTGAGGTCCAGGTGGGCTGTGTGGACTACTTTCACCTCCATCTATGTTCATGGTAACTGTTTTAAATAAGTCAACTAGGTTTGGGAGCCAGGCTCTGCCTTTAACAAGGCAAAGTTGTATAGAGTCCAGTGTCTGGAGATCTCCAATGTCTCAGTGTATGGGTTCCATGACAATTTGCTCAATAGCTCTGTAGACCTGGCTGAGTAGACATATTGGGCAATGGTTTCCAGGTTCTGTTTTGGCACACCCTTTGTGGAGCTGGATGACTGTTAGTGTATGCCATTCTTTGGGTACATAGCCTGTGGTAGGCCTGAGTCTGGACAGTGAATGTAGGTGAGGGTGTAGTTCCTTATGGGCCTAGTGTAAGATGCAGCCTGGGACAACATACAGTCACATTGATGCTATGTTCTTAGCTTTGGTGAGGGCTGTCTTTACCTGCATGTCCATGACATCTGGGTCCCTGCATCCTTCTGTGATGGACACAGGCCCTTTTGGGGGTGATGGGGGGAGTTTACACTGAACTTGTCCCCCTGGATGTGGGCAATGAAAGTTGGTTTGGTGTATTTCATTCCTTTTTTCAGTAGCTGACAGCATATTTGGAAGTTGACACCTACATGTCTGGTATAGCTACCAAAGCCTGTGTGGTTGTTATTCTTACATTCCTTGATTATTTGTCTTTAGAAACCATCCTTGGATTATTTTATGAGTGATCATTGTTTCTTCCTGATAATGATCAGTGATGCCTTCCATTTAGTGAAGTTGGATCTATCATGTGTTTGTTTCCTCCTTCTCTTGTCTAGCTTATTTATGGACAACAACCACCTGCTTGTTGTCCTATTTTTGGAGGAGTGCATCTTGGTTTTATTTGTGATGTCTCATTCCATGCATCCCTGTAGATGCTCATAGGATGCACTTGTAAATGATTATGCAGATTGCATACCATTATCCTATAGCAAGAGGTCTTCGGAACGTTCCATTTTGGTCTTGGGAAGTGTGCAGTTTGCTTTTGTAAATGTCTTCACAGTGGTTTCATTGACTGGGTGTGGCAGCGGGATGTGGATGTCCAGTGTGATTACTTAATGATCTGATATTACCAGCGAGGAGTTTATCTCTGTTGTGGAACACTGGTACCCCGTGTTGGTGAAGATCATGTCCAGTATGTTGTCACCTCTAGTGGGCATGCTGACCAGCTGTTCCAGGGTGTTAGAGTTTCTTAACTCTAGGACACATTGGGCAAAGGACGTTGTATATGAGTAATTCACCCACTCAATGTTTGGGTAGTTGTAATCTCCTAATATAATGGCTTTTGATTGGACCTTTATATTTGCCATTGTTCTCCGAAATACTGAGTGAGGTTTCTGAGACAAGGTACGTGATCTGTAGCAGGCTACAATCTGATGGGCAGCTTTGCCCAATCTTAGTTGCACTTGCATGGTCTCCAAGACCTCATGCTGTGCCAGTAACCTGAAGGTGTGGATATCCATAAAGTAAATGGCTACACACCTTCCTTTTGTATTTCACTCGTGGTTTTGGGTTCAAAGGTCAAAGTGATTGTGAGTGTTTTACGTGGATCATATCCAACAGCTCTATGTTTGACATAGCTTTGTATGTTAGGCAGTGAACACCTCTGAGTAGGCGATATGCAAGGGAGTACGGATGGAGCATTTTGCGATGGTCTGTGTATGGCATGTATTTCAGGCCACTGATGCTCTTTGTGAGGTATTGCTGCTGGCTTTCCAGTTGTTGTTGTTGTCTTGTGAGGTACATAGCAACAGTGGCGTTGTACTCTTTTATAGTTCTAGTGAGTGGTGAGTAGAGGGGAACAATGTCCTCTTCTATTCTGCATGAGACACATTTTGTGATGAGGCATGCCACATAACAGGGTTTCCTGACTACTGTGGGAATGTGCTTATCACAGTTGTATCCACTGTCCACCTGTGACTCAGGGTCTCTTGTCACACTTACAGTGTGAAGTATACTACCACCTATGTTGTAGTTCTTGGCTACAGAGTTTTTAACAAAGGTGATGATAATGCACCTTTTGGCATTGAGCTACAGCCCATGGCTTGGACAACAGCCATCTATCTCAGTGAGGCCCTTTTGTAGGATGTCCACAACTTTAGTTTTTACAGTGATGGCTCCTAGCTTGCAGTCCTCTGGAAACTTCAGTAGCCACAGGCCTTCCATGTTAATGTTTACTTCAGGGAAGTTGATACTACACAGCCTGGGAAGTTATCTAGTCCCATGGCTGCTGTGATATTGGCTTTGGAGAATGTTTTTTACCTGTGCAGCTGTGATGACAGCTACTTTGCAGTCTTCCATTATAGAGATGTCCTCTTTCATGGGTGAGAGGGGGGTAAAGTTAACACTGATCCTATCTGCCAGGATGTTGGCAATATCAGTTGGCTCTCTACATTTAGTGCCATTAAGCTGTAACTCAGAACAGATCTGAGTGTAACCATGACATGGACCTGTCTGTTGGGCAGAGATCTCCTGAGTAGACAGTATGCAACAGAGTACAGATTGGGTTACATTCAGTCTTGTTGCATGGGGCAACTATATGAGCCCAGTAATCCTCTTGTTAAGGTACTTCATTGGTCTTTCTAGCTGCTGAACGTGCTTAGTCAGATTCATCGCAAGTGTATTGTGGTACTCTCTGACAGGTCTGATGACTGCTGAGTAGTGGCAACCTCCTTTGACCTACATGCACAGACCTTGGAAGTTTGTGTGAACACATAGCAGGATTTTCAGACCACTTTGTGAATGTGTTTCTGGAAGTAGAGATGACTATACACATTTGTCCATAGATCCCTTATTATCACATCCGTATTTAGCCTAAGTATGTGAGCATGCCCAGTATGACCTTTCAGTGTGATGCTGAATGAAATCCACTACATTTGTTGGAGTGTGTGAGCATGCACAGTATACACATTTATACTATATGTGTATGGTAAATCAAGTTGTATTTTTACAGCAGGGCTCACCTTTGTGTCATAGATCAACAGGGATCATGCTGTGCCTGCAGGGCTTCCATGAGACACTTTGCATAGACTTATCAACATTTCTACATATAGGGGGGACACCTATTCTTTGTACATTTCTACCTGAGGGCACACCAGATTGTTACTGTGGGTGTACATACGATGTGGGTTTCACCTGACACTTATACACATTTGCTGTGCCTGCACTGCTATGTACAGGACACCATTACAGTCTGTACTGTTGCCTATCGTACTGGCTTGAGGGATACTACTGTACTACAGATCTTAGCATCCAATGTCACGTATTTTAGCTTGCGACTTCATAGCCTACACAACCCACATCACAACACCTGGCCTGATGTTCTCTGTCTGCATAGGTGTGTGGGTGAGGTTACCCATTTGCCTCTTTAAGGGCATGATACAGCATTGCTTTGTGTTTGCATTAGTGTACAATTGTCCTGCTGTGTCTCTGCCACTGCAATGCTATCATGGCTTAGTGGTCCAGTACTGTGACTATAGTACACAGTATCCTGGGTTCAAGCCTTGTCACTGCTTTTTATTTTCATGCTGGCCAGACCAGACTGCTTAAGGACAGTAAAGCAGATATGAGCATGTTTAACTGACTTTGCTCAACTTTCCCTAACCTTGCCCAACATTGCACGAGCAATTTTGTTAACATATGCTAGATATTGGTGAAAGCTGCTTAGCACTGCTTTATATTGCTTAAATCATGGCAATCATGCCTCAGGTGGTGCTGCAGGGCTGCCTATGTTGGATGCACATACTACACTGCCTATACATGTTTGGAAACAGGTAGTGTCAAGTTAGGCATCCCTTTTATTTTATGTGTGAGTCAGAGAGAGGTATCATTTTCAGGGTTCCTACTGAGCCAGTGTATGTGCTATGTGTTGCCTCTTTGCCAAGGACAAGGCATACTGGGCATGCCTCCTTCTGCCTACTGGGGCAGGCTCAGGTTGTTCCTCCTCTGAGTCACGCTGTGCCTGTGCAGGCCTTGGCAATGGTGGGGGGCTGTTTGGCCCTGCTCCATGCTGTTCCTGCTGCAGCTGTTTTCGCAGGATCATATTGTGTAGCATGGCACATACCATGACAATTTGGGTACATGTAGTTGGTGAGTACTGCAAGGCTCCACCAGATGTGTCCAGGCACCGGAACCTTGACTTGAGCATCCCAAACACATGCTCGATTACATTTTGTGTTTGTGCATGTGCCTCATTATGGAGTTCTTGTTCAGGTGTGTGTGCATTTCTGATGGGTGTCATCAGCCACGGCTCCAGTGGGTATCCAGCATCCCCCACTAGGTGACCGTCAGGGATGTCCCCATTGGCAAATGTCTGGTACAGCTGTGACAGATGCCAGATATGGGAATCGTGGTAGCTTCCAGGGCAGCCAGCACACACATTCAGTATTATGCCCTGGGCATCACACACAACCTGGCAGTTGATGGAGTGGAAGCCCTTGTGGTTGATGTAGGCCCTACCCTGCTCACCAGCTGGTGCTTTGATGTGTATGTGTGTGCAGTCAATTGCACCCACTACCTCAGGGTATTCCGCTATTTGCTGGAAGAGATGCATATTGCTGTCCAAAACCTCATGGGAATTGGGGAAATATACATGATCACCAACATGTGCTGACATGGCATTCAGGAACTGGTGCAGTACCCTTGATGCTGATGCCTGTGAAATCCCCATCATATCACCAGTTGGTCTCTGAAAGGTACCTGTTGCTAGTATTCTTAGGCCAACACATACCTTAGTTTCCACTGGGATGGGTTCCCCTCTGTTGGTTCTGTGTGTGAGGCGTGGCCTGTACAGCTCAACAATTTGCTGCAGGAGCTCTCTGTCCACTCTATAGTGCTCCACTATCTTCAGCTCATATAGACCCTGGTAGGTTACTCTGGGTCTGTGCACTCTTCTCCGTCTCCTCACTGTGGGTTGCTCAGCAGCATTTGCAATGGCACCACCCTGAGCATCTTGCACATGTTGCCTTATAACAGCAATGGCAGCCCCTAACATTTTTATGTCTCAGTTTAAGCTTTTTAAGTTTTCACTTCTCTTTGTTGACTGCAGTGTTGCAGTGTTTCTGAGAAAAACATGGGGGAATATTGTTTGCAGAGTTTTAAGGGCTGGGCTGGGCTAGTGTACTGCCTGTGTAATTGGCTGATTATGATTGATTTCACCTGGCAGCTCTGCTAGTTCTCCTAGGTTAACTTCCTACTACTTCTTTTCCTTCCTTTTCCCTTTCTGTTTCCACAGGGGGCACAAACAAGCGCAAACACTTGCACACACGTGCACACAGGCTTACACAGGCTTAGGCAGGTGCACATTCATGTATACAAGCTTAGACGGCCTTACACAGGCTTACACGGGTGCACACCTGCGCACACAGGCTTAGACGGATTTACACGTGCACACGCACGCACACAGTGTAAGCAGCTTTGCTAGAAACTTTAGTGATAGCCACGGCATACACCTTTAGTTTCTGGGTTTCAGTTTAAACAACTGTAGACACATCTCTTATAGTCCTGAGTGACTCACAGAAAAAACATACCACTCTGCTCCAATAAGCTTACAGTCTTTTTGATACATACCCCCTCATGATGTCATCCATTGTCTACTCTGTTACTCTCCTTATACTACTCTTACACTCTAGGGACATGGTTCACATAGCAGTAAAAATTGGGATTCACTATGCTTATCCTTATTTGCATAGGATTGCCTACTAATGCTTGGTTACAGCTCTCAGACTGAGCTTCCCCCCTTAGCAACCACTACTCAGTAGCCATGTCGTCTTCAGCCTGCCATTCACGTGCATGGCAGATTAATATTTTGAATTAATTCCATATTTGTGGCTTTTAAATTTAGATTTTCTGATTTTTAGTGCGCCTCACGTTTGCGCGGCGCTGCGCTATGCTTAAACATCAGAAATCGAGGAAAAAAAATTATTTTTATTATTTTGTAACACATAAAAATGCCGCTGGCCATATATTTGGCCATTGGCATGCTTCATCAACTGCATGCATACTTTATTTGGAGCTGTCATGGCTCTGTTTTGCTATTTGCAGAATGGTACTCAGTTGCCAACCGAGTACATTTCTACAAATAACACTACTCTTACTCAGACAGGTTAGTGTTTCCTGGATCCCAAATTTACCTAATTTGCATAACTTTCAGCAGCAAATGAGGTAATTTGCATAAACTAACACTGTCCGTGCAAGAGTCATTTTAGGAGCTCTCTTGCACGCCCCTGCCGGTTGTTCCTTGATCACTCGGCAGACATGTTGGCTGCATGGAGTCTTACTCTACTCTTAGACTCCATGCAAGCCTTCATAAATCCAGCCCACAGTGTCCTCAGAATACATTTTTTTCTATTCTTGGAAGTTGGGAATGTTTACCTTGGACCACCACTGAAATTACAGTTAAACAATGATATGGATGGGTTTGGAGTCCTTTGTGTTTAAAACAAGCTAAAAGCATTAGTTTGGTTAGCATCTGTTTCACCTTATCACATGGAAATGGCAGAAGCAGAAGCAGCAAATGCAGAATTCGAGAGAGAGTATTTAGAAGTGTGTAAGGGCAACTCACTGAGTAGTAATAGACTTAAAAGATCATGGCATAGGGATATATGTATGCAAAACAAGCTGAATAAATTACAGTGGGCAGCATTTATTTTACACAGAAAGCGATTTTTCTCTGTGTATATTTGTATGTATGTGTGTGTGTGTGTGTGTGTGTGTGTGTGTGTGTGTGTGTGCGTGTTTGCACACTTGTTTATGTATGTATGTGTGTCTTTGTGTTTGTCTATGTATGTGTGCTTTTGTTTGTGTGTGTGTGTGTGTTTGTGTATGTCTTTATGTGTGTGTATGCATATGTGTATATATGTATTTGTGTGTGTGCTTGTGTGTGTATATGTGTGTTTGCACGCACACGTGAGTGTGTGTATGTGCTTGTGTTTGTATGTATGTTTGTATGTGTGTATATATATATGCATGCATTAGTGTGTATGTGTGTGGATGTGTGGACGTGTGTGTGTGTGTATGTGTGTTCATGTGTGTGTGTGTTTGTATATGTGCGTATAGGTGTATTTGTGTGTGTGTGTGTGTGTGTGTGTGTGTGTGTGTGTGCATGTGTATGTTTAGCATATATGTGTGTTTGTATTATATATGCATGCTTTTGTGTATATGGGTATTTGTGTATGTCTGTGTTGTGAGCATGCTTGTGTGTGTATTTGTATGTGTACATGTGTGTTTGTGTGTGTGAATGTGTGTGTGTATGTATATTTGCGCATGTATTTGTGTATGTGTGGATGGTGTGTGTGTGCGTGGTGTGTGTGTGTGTGTGTGTGTGTGTGTGTGTGTGTGTACATGTGTGTGTGAGAGTGCATTTGTGTGTGTGTGTGTGTGTGTGTGTGTGTGTGTGTACATGTGTGTGTGTGTGTGTGTGTGTGTGTGTGTGTGTGTGTGTGTATGTGTGTGTGCGTGTGTGTGTGTGTGTGTGTGTGTGTGTGTGTGTGTGTGTGTGTTTGTATGTTTAATTTGTTTATTTATTTTGACATTTATTAACTGAGTATGTCTGACTGAGCCGAAGCCCATTTTCAGCGGAGGTCTGGGGAGAAAAGCTCCAAGAAGAGAATATAGTTTAATGTATAGAAAGTGGAGAGTAGTAAGCATCTAATATAAATTATGTCTAACATAATTAGCTGTATAAACAAGTTAAAAGAACAATGTAGTAGTGGTATATATAGATGTTTCTTCAATTAGCAGTAATTGTAATACAGAAAGTAACTGTGTACATATATATGTTTTGTCTGTTTGTTTGTCTTTCGGCTTTTCCCGGGTAAGGGTCGCCACAGTAAAACTCCGGTCCGCTAATGATTGGCAGTAGATTTTCACGGTGCTGAGTTGCCAGCTCGATGCTCAACCTTCAACGAAGGCACGCCCATTCACGCATATCTTTTGGAACGCCACTCGTCCTGCGGGGAGGACATGCAGACTCCACACAGAAGGCACTCCCCGCACTCCAGCTGAGAATCGAATGGGAGAACCTCTTGCTGTGAGGCAACAATGCTACCGCTGCACCACCGCGGATCTAGCTGTGTACACATATATACTGTACTTATTCTTATCATCATCATCTTCTTTTGGCTGTTCCTGTTAGGGGTCGCCACAGTGGATCACCTGTTTCCATTTCTTCCTGTCCTCTGCATCTTGCTCTGTCACACCAACCATCTGCATGTCCTCTCTCACCACATCTGTAAATCTCATCTTAGGCCTTCCTCTTTTCCTGTTACCTGGTAGCTTCATCCTTAGCATCTTTTTCCCAATATACTCAGCATCCCTCCTCAGCACATGTTCAGACCAACATAATCTTGCCTCTCTGGCTTTATCTCCAAACCTTCCAACCTGGGCTGACTCTCTAATATACTTATTCCTAATCCTGTCCAACCTCGTCACACCCAGTGCAAATCTTAACATCTTTAACTCTGCCACATCCAGCTCAAACTCCTGCCTTTTTGTCATTGCCACTGTCTCCAACCCATATAACATAGCTGGTCTCACTACCCTCTTGTAGACCTTCCCTTTCACTCTTACAGGTACTCGTCCATCACATATCACTCCTGACACTCTTCTCCACCCACTCCATCCTGCCTGTACTCTCTTCTTCACCTCTCTTCCACACTCACCGTTACTCTGAACTATTGACCCCAAGTATTTAAACTCATCCACCTTCGCCACCTCTACTCCTTGCATCCTCACCATTCCTCTATCCTCCCTCTCATTCACACACATATATTCTGTCTTAGTCTTGCTGACCTTCATTCCTCTTCTCTCTAGAGCATATCTCCATCTCTCCAGGGTCTCCTCCACCTGTTCCCTACTCTCACTACAGAACACAATGTCATCTGCAAACATCATAGTCCACGGGGACTCCTGTCTGATCTCGTCTGTCAACCTGTCCATCACCATTGCAAATAAGAAAGGGCTCAGAGCTGATCCTTGATGTAACCCCACCTCCACTTTAAACGCATCCATCACTCCCACCGCAGACCTCACTGCTGTCACACTACCCTCGTACATATCCTGTACCACTCTTACATACTTCTCTGACACTCCTGACTTCCTCATACAATGCCACAACTCCTCTCTAGGCACCCTATCATATGCTTTCTCTAAGTCTACAAAAACACAATGCAACTCCTTCTGACATTCTCTGTACTTCTCCATCAACACTCTCAGAGCAAACATCACATCTGTAGTGCTCTTTCCCGGCATGAAACCATACTGCTGATAACTAATCATCACGTCCCTTCTTAACCTAGCTTCCACTACTCTTTCCCATAACTTCATACTGTGACTGATCAATTTAATCCCTCTGTAGTTACTACAGCTCTGCACATCACCCTTATTCTTAAAAATCAGTACCAAAACACTTTTTCTTCATTCCTCAGGCATCCTCTCACATTCTAAGATTTCATTAAACAAATTGGTTAAAAACTCTACTGCCATTTCACCTAAACACCTCCATGCTTCCACAGGTATGTCATCTGGGCCAACAGCCTTTCCATTCTTCATTCTCTTCATAGCTATCCTTACTTCCTCCTTGCTAATCCATTGTACTTCATGATTCACTATCTCCACATTATCCAACCTTCTCTCCCTCTCATTCTCTTCATTCATCAACCCCTCAAAGTACTCTTTCCATCTCCTCAACACACTCTCCTCGCTTGTGAGTATGTTTCCCTCATTATCCTTTATCACCTTTACCTGCTGCACATCTTTCCTAGCTCGGTCCCTCTGTCTAGCCAATTGGTACAGGTCCTTTTCTCCCTCCTTAGTGTTCAACCTTTCATGTACTTATTCTTATAATAAATACAATTCTAATAGAGAAATAGAAGCTATATACATTGATAAAGATTCACAAATGCAATAAGAGGTACATATGAAGGTAGTGGGATAAGGCGAATGCAGTAGAGAATGCCAGTTATCTTAGATATAGTTCAGTGACTGGAGCAGGTAAGGTAGGGATGAGCAGTTTCGAGTTAGAAGTGACAGCACGGGGGTAGGCGGAGTAGAAGCATGAGTGACAGAATAGAGAGAGGTAGGAAGTAATTTGGCAGGGGCAAGCCCATTGTGTGTGTTTGTGTATATGTGCATGTGTCTATATGTATGTATGTGCGTTTGTGTGTATGTGCATATGTCCATATGTATGTGTGTGGGTTTGTGTGTATGTGCACATGTCTATATGTATGTGTGTGTGTTTGTGTGTATATGCATGTGTCCATATGTATGTGTTTGTGTTTGTGTGTATGTGCATGTGTCTATATGTTTGTGTGTGTGTGTGTGTGTGTGTGTGTGTGTGTGTGTATGTGCATGTGTCTATATGTATGTGTGTGTGTGCTTGTATGTGCATGTGTCTATATGTATGTATGTGTGTGTGTTTGTGTGTATATGCATGTGTCCATATGTATGTGTGTGTGTGTGTGTGTGTGTGTTTGTGTGTGTGTGTGTGTGTATGTTCACGTGTCTATATGTATGTGTGTTTATTTGGGTGTATGTGCACTTGTCTATATGTATGTGTGTGTGTTTGTGTGCATGTGCACATATCTATATGTATGTGTGTGTGTTTGTGTGTACATGTGTCTATATATATGTGTGTATGTTTGTGTTTATGTGCATGTGTCTATATGTATGTGTGAGTGTTTGTGTGTATGTGCTTGTGTCTATATGCATGTGTGTGTGTTTGTGTGTATGTGCATGTGTCTCTTTAGTGGATGTATTTGTGTGTGTATGTGTGCATGTATGTGTTTGCTCTGGTCAACATGTGTATGTGAGGCAAGATGAATGCTTTGGGTCAAATGCATTTCACTTGATCACTTGGAAACAATTGTGGTGCACCCAGTCCAAAGGTAGAAACTTAATGCTGGGTTTTGGTAAGTCTGAGCATGAAACAAGATAAACTGCATTACAAAAAGCTGAATTTTTTCATTTTAATACAGTTAAACATCTAATATGTACACAGAAAAAGTGTTTATTCTGGATTCTGGTGGAGGCAGTCTGTGAGAAAAAGCAGCTGGTATACTGTAAAATGTCCACACTTAAGCAACAATGGCTCTGGATTGCCAGGACCAGTCTGTATAAATGAGGCTAGCTGAATTCGTCGCTATTAACATAATTCATTTGACTTTGCCAGTATCAGACTATCCATCAGAGGAATATTTTCCAGTTTTAGAAATCAGTGGTTCTAGATCACAATAGACATCTAAGGCAGAGATGTAACACCTGTAAGTTTAAATACCATACAGTTCTCTTCCACACTAGTTCCAGGGCCTACAATTTTCTCACCAACAGAGCAGGTGGACTTGTCTTTTCATCTGATTCTGTACTGTTTTGACATTATAGCTTTTCATATTTTGCCTTGGTCAATAGGGAGAAGGTTGATTACTCATTCAAAAATTAAGTCTCTCTTCTTGATGATATTGAAAATCAGGTTGACCTATTTTATATTGAAAAGGCTTCCTATGAGAAGTTCACACAATACTTGGCAGCAAACTGGATAAATCATACAAGCTGAATGTTACACCCACCAAACCTGTGAGTAACAACAAAATCAAAGTTCTTGCTGCAGGAGGCATGAATTGTTCCACTGAAGGCGAATTGCCGAGGTACCAGGATATGTCAATAAAGGATTAACTTTACCATCTCTGTGATGGTGTTCCTTTTTGCTTCTTGTTGGAGTTTTTGGTTCATTTGGTTTGTTCGTTGCATGTTGGTGTTTTATAATGGATCGTGTTTCAGCAGAAGGAAACACCAATGGTGGAAATGATGGATACTTCTTGTTCACTGAGTTTTTAAAGAAGAGAGAAAGAAAATTTGCTGCTACGGATTTATGGTCCACCAATGCAACTGAGTCGTGTTTGGATGATTTTGCCCAACTGGAAAGGTTGATGTCTAAGGAGGTGACTGTTTCCTATGATTCCAAGTTACTTGAGAAATATATTTTGCTAAATATTACCCCTAGAGGGCTACGCATTGATACGCTACCCGCCAGTGGCTTTGGTGAGGATGAGAGCGACTTGCTTTTGGAATGGAGGCAGGTCGCACAAGATTGTACACTTAACTGGTTAAAAATACTTATCAAGAGAAACAATAGAACTGTTGACAATCTACGTAAGGAGATTGTCAAATTGCAGCATGAATTAATGGACAAAACCCCACCGAATGTTTTCCAAAGTGTTTTTAGAACCATTAATGAAAAAATCAACAAAGTGGAAAATTATGTAATGGGGAGAAAAAGATCTAAACTCAATAGGGACATAAGGGACTATGAAAAGGATGAAGTATTTAACTGGCCACGCAAGGGTCATCGTCAACGTCGGAACATCAAAATGCGCATGCCCAGAAGTGAAGACGGTTCATCTTGCTCTTCTATGGAGACTGTTGGTAGTCGTAAGAGTTTGTCTTTTGAAGACGCCGGAATAGACAGTTCGTCCGAAAGAACTGGAGGTAGCAAAATTGACCAGAATGCGAAGAAAATGAATGTGCAGACTCCCTTTAGGAAGAATCAAGGGAAGCAAACTTTTTTTCACAAAATTTAACAGCAGGTGTTATCCAGACTTTGAATTCAGCTAATACTGAAGGTAATGCTTCTGTATGTGTTGTGGACATTAATGAGAATTCTCCGGGACTTGGTGGTAATGATGTTCACTGTGAGGATTTTTTTTTCTATTTGTCATGAAAATTTGAATATTGTTAATCTTTCTAACTTTAATTTATCTCCAGAATTTTGTAGTGTTTTATATAAAGGCACTAAATGTATACCTACGAAATTGCCTACGCTAGCTGATGTTATTTTGGATGTTAGAAGATTTGTTCACAAACTTAATTTGAAGGTTTATTTCACTGAATGTGATACAAATGTGTGTGTGGATGTTTCAAATGAAAACGTGGAAGAAGAAGAAGAAGAAGAAGAAGATGATGGACTGCTTAATTTGAGTATTTATGATGTTCCTGATGAATCAACCATTGAATATGAGAATGTTTGTAATAATGTTTTGGATGGGGAACCGTTTGGTATGGGTTATACTCATTTGTGTTTGCCTCATTTTCCTAGCAATAGTACCTTTTTGCCTCCTAAGCGTTCGACTGCTATTAATGTTTTTGAACATGTTGTTTGTGCTAGTATTGCAAAAAACAAGGGCAAGAAACTAAGACCAAGAACAAGTAATTCCACGGCAAAAACGGCTGCCAAATAATCCTCCACTTTATTTTTAACAAGAAACACCATAAAATCTTCGTAAAATCAAGCGCTTTCACCTGATCAATATCAGGCTTTATCAAGACAAAGTCCTATCGGATGTGCCAACATTTAAATACTGTTGTCCATTAAGGCTAAATTACACAATTAAGATAAAACAATTATTGCAATTCATTAACCCAAATTCGGGTTTTAAAGTGCTAGTGCTCCTCTTAACAGTTTGTATTACAAATTTCATTGCCATAACTCCATTCTTATTAAGAATTAAAATGCTTAAATAGGTTTTATCAACGAAGTCCAAATCATTAAAAATAAATGAACTAGAACACAATTATTTAAAAATGTATACATAAATCATGTTATTGCAATACTTGAATGCATCTCACACATTTGTGTTTCTTAGGCAATATAACACAATACTGACAAATGTGTTGAAAATTGTTCGTTGCGGTTGTATTCAAATGAGTATTGCAAATACCTCAAAGTTGTTAGTTCTTCCCTTGTTAAAGACAAACTTAGTGTCTGTGTTTGTTGAGAAAAATTTGATGCTTTCCTTAACATTAAAAACATAAAAACCCTAAATACACTAAAGGTTGTCTTTTTTTACTTTTTTACTTATTTCTTGACTATGGAATGAGACAATGCCTAACCCTCTTAAAATGTTTAAATCAACGAATCTTGTTTGAACTAATAACTTAGTGATATAGTGTATTTAAACCTCCATAAGAACCGAAAAAATATTACAACTTTAAGTTAAAATACAATCGACTCTACCCTAATAAATCAAGTAAATGTATGTGCGTCAATAAATTGATTAGTCCATAAATTAATCGAACCTCTGCACCTAAGTTACAAAAAATGTGTGTTATTACTTAAAAACCGATCTGAATCACTGGTAGCACCAATAACTTTAAAAGCCTGAAGCATATAAAATTATAAATTGTATTAAACCATTCTCATAAAATTTTACGAAGAAATCAATTTCCACATATTATTATTAAACCATCTGTGAAATAACAAATTAAAAATGCAACTTGAATTGATTAAATTAATTAAATTAATTAACTGACTAACCAAGGTGGATCAATTTGAAATATTAAAAATATTAAAAATGTGTTTTTGTGAAAATCATGTCTTATAACCTAGCTCGTCTAATCCTTAAAACGCTTTTAATGCTAGTTGCTTCGTTCATTCCTGGGGGTTTTGTTGCATTTAATCTAATCTGCCATAATAGCTCCTTATATTCTAAAGAAGCCTCCCATTCACCACCTCTGGGGTTTTGGGGTACATGCTCTAGAATAAGAAATTTTAAAGCCATATTGGGACACACTACCGAATGCTTGTAAAATGCGTTACTCTCCTTCTTAACACTGACTTCATATAAATGTTCATAAATCCTTTTCCGCAAAGTCCTTTCTGTCTTTCCCACATAAAATCCAGAACAAGACTCACAGAAACCTAAATAGACTATCCCTTTTGTGGCGCAATTATAATACCCCCTAGGGTTAATTCTAAAATTTCTGGAGCTAATGTAATATTTGCTGTCATTGTAAATGTAATTACATTGCTTGCAAGCTTGACATTTATATGTTCCTACCTTAGTTCTACTAATAAGAGAAGTCTTTATTTCCTGTCTTTCAAATAAATCCTTTAAATTGACATTTCTGCTACTAACAAATGTTGGAAGTACCGCTGTAAACTGTTTGATTTCCTCATTAGATTTCAAAATAGGCCAATATTTTGAAATAAGATCCCTGAATTTTGTGGAATCATTATTAAAGGTGTGAACAAATGTGTTGTGGGAATCTGTCTCATTTTTGACATTATCTCCTGTAATATCTATGTAATAATGTTTTGGATGGGGAACCGTTTGGTATGGGTTATACTCATTTGTGTTTGCCTCATTTTCCTAGCAATAGTACCTTTTTGCCTCCTAAGCGTTCGACTGCTATTAATGTTTTTGAACATGTTGTTTGTGCTAGTATTGAAAAAGCATACATAGAATTTTGTAAAAAGAAGAGGTTATTTAACCTCTCTAACGAAGAATGGTTTGCTTTAAAGGAATTTAGGATAAATTTAGATAAAGTAACAGTCAGACCCGCTGATAAAGGAAGCAACTGGGTTGTTATGAATAATGAAAAATATGTGGGCATTGTTGAAACTTTGCTCAGAGAAGATGTGTATAGGAAATTGAATGATAACCCATTAAGACAGTATACAGATGAACTTGCTAAATTGCTTGAGAGAGGGGAGAAGCTTGGATTTTTATCTAGCAGTGATGTAAAAAAAATGCTTATAAAATAACCCAGGCACCCCTATATTTATGCAATTCCAAAGATTCACAAAGATATGGTTAACCCTCCTGGAAGACCCGTTATTTCAGGGGTTGGTTCATATATTGAAAGAACTAACAAATTCCTTGATGCCCATTTTAAGGTTTATTTACCCAGAGTGATTTCACATGTTAAGAATACCCAGGATGTATGTGAGGAGTTAAGGGGGATGATGTGGGATAAGGAATTTTATTGGGCCACAGTGGACATCTCTTCATTATACACAAATATTGACAAGTGATGGGGCCTGGAAGCAATGAAAAAGATGATGGGTGAAGGCCCCAGAACCACGTTTTTGTTATCATTGTTGGAATATAGTCTCACACACAATTATTTTGTATGGAATAAGGAATTTTACCTTCAAGTGAAAGGAACAGCTATGGGTGCAGCCTTTACTCCTACTTATGCAGTTATATATATGGGGAAGTTTGAAAAGGAATTTATGTTTCAAAATCATTTTTTTGTTACTAATGTTATTTTTTACAAAAGATATATTGACAACCTCATTTTTGAGGGCCATCCCAATTTGGTGTTTTCATGCAGGATTTGAATATAAATTCACATGGGCTTAATTTTGTGTTTGAATATTCAAAAGAAAAAAAATCTTTTTTGGATGTAGAATTTTATGTTGGGGAAGATCACAAGGTGCAATTCAGACCGTTTTGGAAACCAACTTCGGTGAATAATTTTTTGCATGCCAGCAGCATGCATCCTCCACATTTAATTAAAGCATTACCTGAAGGGGAATTTAAAAGAATTTTAAGGAATACCTCTGATTCAAAATTATGGGATGAGACACTTGATGAAGTATTTCTCAGACTTTCTAACAGAGGGTATTTGGAAGAAACATTATTAGGCATAAAAAACAGGTTATGTGGAGGGCAGAAAATAAGAAAGGGCTATAGTAAACAACATTCAGCCGTAAAGGATGAAAAATTATTTTTTGTCTCCAGATACTCAGATTTTTCATTAATAGTTGAAAAGATTATAAGACAGTTTTGGCATTTAATTTGTGAAGATACGACCATAGGATGTTTGTTTCCCAAACATGTCACATTTTCTTATAGAAGATTTAATTATTTGAAAGAACTGTTAAGTAAAAAGCTGGAGCATTCAATAGATGGTTTGAATGTTGGTATGCAAAAGTGTGGTAGATGCTCCGTATGTCACATGGTTAGAAATTTAAATGGAAAGAAAATTAATGGAAAGAAATATTGGGCTTTTGAAAGATTTAACTGTTTGTCACATGGGGTAGTTTATGTTTTGGGTTGTGATTGTGCTAAACTGTTATGGTATATTAGTCAAACCACCAGAAAGATTAAAGTTCGTATTTTAGAACATTTATGAGATGTAAAAAGGGGGAATCTGGATAGTCCTGTAGCTTCACATTTCATTGCTGTACACAATAGTAAAACGGATGGATTTATTTTTAGTGTTTTGGCGAGACCTCATTTTGAGGCAGGCAATTTCAAAGTTGAACTCAATAAATTAGAATATAAGATGATTCTCAATTACCATACTTTATATCCAAGAGGTATGACTTTAGATATGGGTATACCATTATAAAATATTTTTGAGATAAATCATCATATTTTGTATTTAAGTGAATTTAGTATCATAGAACTTTGCATTGTGATGTGCTATGTCATGAAATTGTGTCACATTTTGTAATATTTTATAAAAATTTGTATTATGAAGTTCAAGTATATATTACATTTGTTTCACGCAGAGAAGTGGTAGATTTGTTATATAAAACAAAATAAAATACATGTGTATTAGACGTATCCATTCACTCATCTATTTAATGTTATATAATATATTTTTGGACTGCGGACTATGATTTTTGAAATTTGTTAATAAATCTTTGTTACATGAGGGAAATCTTGTATCAGGAAGTTCAAAATATTATCACAGGTTTTATGAGTGAAAGTGGTAAAGTTGTGATATATATTTATTTTATTATTTAGAACCTGTGTATTTTAGTTTTGAACTTCAGATAATGAAGCATTTGAGTTTGCAGTCCAAATAGCAAGCAGGTTTAATTAATTAAGTAATTAATTAGTGAATTGATGAGTTAATTAGTATTGTATTTAAGGAGATGGGTTTGTTTGATGAATTGTTCCATTGAAGGCGAATTGCCGAGGTACCATGATATGTCAATAAAGAATTAACTTTACCATCTCTGTGGTGGCGTTCCTTTTTGCTTCTTGTTGGAGTTTTTGGCATATGCAAACACCCTGGTCACATAACTGTGGGGAAAAGAGAAATGCACAACCAGGGTGGAAAAAAAAGAAATCACAGTATTCTGATCTCTAGCAAATTAATGCAAATACTGTTTGGGACTTCTCAGTTTAAGACCATGGAGATTGTATTGCAGGAAATGCTGATCACATTTCAGAAGAGGCAACATTAGTCCTTAGGGTGAACATAGTACAATTTTGTGAAGCTACTCACCACGAGTGCAGATGTACAAATAATTGGTTCATTGTCACAGGATAGCGTTCTTTCCCTCTTTTCCACTGCTATGTTGGGTCTGGTAGGTTGGTGTATACTGTCATACTCTCAACTGGGCAGATTTTCACAGACTGTCTAGATTTTTAACTCATATTTTTGAGTTATTCCCAATGTCTGGTTTTCTTGTAAATCATTGAGGACTGAATTCGGTAAACAATGACAGATATTCGAGTTTCAGGCTTCACATCCTTCATAAAATGTATACTAACACAAAACCTTTTATTTTAGCTAACTTTAGAAAACTAATATTTACAATCTGTCCTTATTTTGGGGCCTTAGTCCCCCCATTATTTTTGGCTTTATTCAGACTGTTTTCGGCTTTGTACAGATTTATTTTATTAGAAGGTCGAGAGGTTTGTATACAGTCAATTCTTGGCACATACAGTATTACGAGTATTTTTATGTCTTTTAGTTAATATTTTTTCACATTGGTTATTTACAGTTTTAATTACTTGTGAGTGGGGCATTTGATAGAATTTGTTGTTACTTTGTGCATCACTGGTTTATGGTTTTAGCATTATGTTTATATGCTTCTAAGATACCTTTGGTGTTCCATAAGAGCATTTCTTGGTATTGCAGCTTTTTCAGCTTTTTCCTTGGTATTTAAAAAGAGCAGTGTGGTACAGATGGTGCACTTTATAGTCAGCTTACCCTCTATTGGCCACTACACAGCATTGCATGACTATGGCCCTAGTGATAGCTGACAGCTGAAATGTTCTTGCCAGTATTCTGGCATACATTTTTGGCTTATTCCTATTAATGTAGTGATTTCTGTCAATAATAACACTACCATTTGAACTGTTATGATTAGCACTTTCATTTAACTTTGCCTTCTGTAGCTTCATCTGCATAATTAATATGTGATATATAGTAAAATATGCAGCTTGTATGTATTTAACTGAATGGAGTAGCAAAGATTTGCATAAGATATGGCAATCAGAAGATGACATCTACAGAAATTAATTACATAAAATGATGTCTGTATAAGAAGAAGGAATAATTAATTTTAAATAACTATTATCTAACAGCAGTTTTATTTTTATTATATTCATTTCTATTTTCTATACACTGAGATGTTCTATACAGATCCTGTAATCTTTCTTCTAAAAATGATCAGAGTAAATGCTTTATAGTTATATAGTATGCTTGCATTTATGAAACTGTTAGTTAAATATTCAGTATTATTATTGTTTTGTTTTAGGTTATGATTGATGCTCTTCAGAATGGCATAAACCCATCTGGAACGAATACTACTACTAGTCACAGTAACTGGGATTTTACCAGTGCTTTCTTTTTTGTAGGCACAGTAGTATCAACTATAGGTAAGTTTTTGTTTACTGGATTAAGCAAAAGACATGCAGGAAAGCAATTCTAAATGTTTAGATACCAACTTACATAGCAGTGAAATATCTAGAAAATCTCACAGCCTGTTTCCTTGTTTGAAGAACTGCACAGGAGATGACATGGCTATTTTATTTGACTACACAAAAATAAGAAATTTGCTCAGACTGTTTGTGGTGAAAAAGGCATCTTTAACCTAGCTTTCTCTGCTGGATAACAAAAATGTGTTTGCATCTGTTAACACAGATGAGGAAGGTATAGCTTTCCACTTCAATGATAAAGGCATGAATAATAACTAACCATGTGTTATGACTTCATAGATTAGCAGAAAATTATGTGTATGTTCTTGCTCCCCACATAACTGTACTGTTGTGCAGCTGTCTTAAAGTAATCTATGCAAGTCCTGAATAGTGTACATTTTGTTCTACATGGTCACTTTATGACCAGTACATTTCACTTATTAGTAGTTCCAAAAAGTGATAGATGATTGCCTGTGGAGTTTGGCATGAGCAGACACATACATTACAGAAGCGGAATACTCTATATTGATATATAGTGCAACTTTGCCATTGTATGAAGCTCATTTTGAAGTATATAGTATGCGTACTGCATTGGACCAAAAGGGAACTGGATGTCATGAAACATTAGTCAAGATCGGGGGGGGGGGGCACTAGACACCAGGGAATATCAATATGGCAGGCATTAGAGGCATATATATATATATATATATATATATATATATATATATATATATATATATATATAAACATAAAGGTGTGGAGAATCACTAGACAGCAGGGATAAGTAATGTGTCCTAAAATGCAGTAACAGAATCAAACCCTGTACCCTCCCACCTCAGATATTAGTCCCCTGCACCACCACCACTAGACACCAGGTATAAACTTTAAAGATAAATAAATGAAAAAAAAAAAAGTACAAATGGGGGATTTGAACCATGCACCCTTGATACATGAAACCCTTACATTATCTCATTGTACTGACTGATAAGTCAGTACAGTAGGATTTTTTTAACTTTTATTGAGGACGTTAGGCATTATGCAATGACTACAACTTTTTGTGACAGAGGAGGGAGAGGGACAGAAAGCATTAAGCATACCTCACAACATTGTATTTGCCCTAGCATGCATTTATTGAATGATACAAAGGGTGAAACTTGAATGTCCACTCCATAGTAATAATAGTAGTAATACTAGTAATAGTAGTAATAATAGTAGTAATACTAGTAATAGTAGTAATAATAGTAGTAGTTAAATGTGATTCAGAGTCATGCAAAAAAGCCAGTAATGAAGTCTTTTATTGTGGCTAATGTGTCTATGAATCACAAAATACTGCATTGTGGAAACAGGGCCTTTTTACCACAGCCCTTACAAGATGTGATAGCTACTTAATGAATTCTCATGCCAATGTTTCTTTCTTAAGCAATGAATATGATCAGGGTTGGTAGACTGGGTGAGTGAAGTTACTACATTGAATTTACACTTTTGCTTTCTTATAATGATAAAAATAACATATCCACATTTTTAATGTAAACATCAGTGGTTCCAATATACCTTGTTTTATTGCAGCATTCCAACTTTGAGCTTCTTTTAACATTGCATTTTTAGTTATCAAATCAAGCATACTTTTAGCTGCATAGATAAAGGTTTTCATATCAAAAGAAAATAGTAGCTATACACAATATATTTATAAAAGATGTGGCAGCATTAGAAAATATTTGATTACAACTCAGAAATTTCAAATGAAGCAGGTTAGACATTAAACAAATATTGCACTTAGAAATTTTAAGTGATGATTGACAGTTTAGCACTGAACTATTAGTTTTCACTAGGAATCACTGCATTTTAAATTAGCAGGTTCCTTTTTCAAGGCAACCTGCCTATGTGATCATAATTATTAAAAATGCCATCAAAATCCTGCTCATATTCAAATTCTTACATATTTGGAATCATTAAATTGTTTTAAGATGAACACAGTATTAACATTCTATACTTATTTCTAGAAGCAGTTAATACCAAATCTATAATATCAATAATGAGTAAGACTTACGCTAAAAATACAGAGTGTATTGCCTTGCCTGTTTTAACCACTTCATGGTATGTCCTTTAAAATGGCACTCACTAGAATTCCTAGCCCTCTATATATTCTATCATTTTAATTTTTCTGGTATTACATATTCTTTTGACATGTTCACCACACACTGTTGTTTAGGTAAAAGAAAGATGTTTTGTTTTAAACTCAAACATTAACATTACATGTAGAAAGAAATATCCTGTGGTACTATGAGGCTTGGCTTTATAGTCTCCTAAGAAAAATCTGGATGCACTGTTTCCAATGTCTCTCTTTCTTAAATGCTGCTGTCAATGTATTTCCAGAGATGATCATTTATTTTTCAGCTAGCCTGTTTTGCTCATGTTCACGAAGATATTTTTCATTGTACAAATTCATATTTGACAGAATTGTTGGAACTTCTGTTCATTGAATGATTGACTGTTGTCAGATCTCTTAACATCAGATCTAACAAACAGAGGGAATATTTTGTTCGTGATTTGGAATACAGCATATGCAAAAGTAGAAGTGACTGTCTCAGTGTATAATTTAATACAATAGGTCTATATCACGTTGTCGAACTTTTAAAAGTTCAAACACCATATGGTCGACACCATATGTTCAAACTTTTAAGTTCGAAAACATAATAAAAAAAAAAACACAAAAAAATTACCTGAAGGTTGTAAGCAGGGGGCAAACCCCCCTGCACCCCCCACATCCCCCACTACTTAAATATACCAACTCCGAGATCCTACTACTTTGCAGGAAAGGGAAAGCTTCCCTTACGGAGATCTCCATTGAAATGTTAGAAGTTTTATAAGTTCGAACATATGGTTTCGACCATATGACATTCAAACTTGTAAAAGTTTGACAACGTGAATGGGACCCTAATACAATCAGTATAATAATGATTACCAGTTATTATTCAGCAGATAAAGGACCATAAAATGACTACTATGATATGTTCATACTTACACTTGCAACTCCATAATTTGTACTGGTATTTCTGTCTCCAACTCCATAATTTGTACTGGTATTTCTGTCTCCAACTCCATAATTTGTACTGGTATTTCTGTCGCCAGTTCCATAATTTGTACTGGTATTTTTGTTTCCACCTCCAGAATTTGTACTGGTATTCCTGTCTCTGTTTGTACATTGCCCTGGATGGCTATACAGTCTTGAATCATAGTTTCTGTGCTGTTGTGACTGTTTGGAAAACCATGTCTTTAGTTTTATTAAAAATGTTGTTCCATCGCTTTGTGAGTCTCATGGGCAATATGTCGAGTTTTTTGTGTGTAAAAATGAAGTATTACTAACTTGGTTCCTCTCAAAATAAAATGCTCTCACTAAACAGAGTTCTCTTATTAATGCCATGAAGTACTCCAAGACAGTTTTTACTCTTGCTGAAGAATGGGATCATGAAATATTTCTAGTCTTAAAACTTTGGAAACTATATTTGTGTGTAATGATGTTGATGCCTATTTAAGTTTAAAGTTTTAAGTTATCAGTTATTGTTTCACTCCATATTGGAAAACTTGACAAGAAGTCTCCTACATTTTCTTTTTTTTACGAGCACAACAAAATCATAAAGTTGCAGACTGATTGCTCATAACTTAATTCTATAACATGGTTTCCATCTGGAGTTGTATATAACTTCATGAATGTTTTGGTATGTGAATACAGTGAACTTGAATTATTTTAGCAAAGAGGTAACTATCTGGTATTTTGGAAGTCATTAGTATGAGTCTTGGAATAGGAAGTTTGAATTACTGAAAATGCTGACTTGCATATACTAAGGCTGCTTCTAGGAATATTGCCTTTTCTCCAAGGTATGGCAGAATTGGTGCATACACACATATACATGGCTCCCTATCAAAACCTCAAAGTTCCAGAACATCTAACTTCAAAACATTTAGCCATTTAGCCCAGAACATCTCAATGTCAATTAATTGCATGTTCAAAATATTGAGTCCCAAAACACTGACCTGCAGTAGAAAAGCTCACAGGTGAGAAGTGTTGTATGTCAAGAAGTAGCAAAGTACAAAGGCAGATATAAGCTCAGGCACCTTTGGTAATATTCACCCCGTGACATTATAGGAAATGAAGACTTCATAATTGATGGATGCATCTTTAATTTAGAAAGGAGAAATAAATCTAGGAAGTGTTGGGCATGTCACCAAAATTATCAGAATAGTGCCGGAGACATGGTCTGATGGACATGATGACCCATGGTGAGGAGCTCAGGAAAATAGCAGAACATTACCACTGCAGTGACCCTGCTGAAGCTCAAAGGTATGTTGCCAGCAGTGAAATAAAGCAACAGGTGAAATCATCTTGATATGTGCCCTGTTCCCTCTTAGATGACATACTGACAAGCACATCTGCAGAATGTAGTGTCTCCCTATTCAAAAGAAAAGCTATGTTTCAATGGGTTACATGATTAGGGAAAAAACACTAGCGCTGCTCAGGAAGTCAGATAACACTGATGTGTAGAACTTCCTGCTGAAAGAAGGATATTTCTATAGACAGAAATTTCAGATGCAGGGACAGGTACACAGGTAGTAGTGTTCTCAACAGAGAAAAAACTTATGTGACATAAGTAAAGCCATAGTGTGGCTTATGGATGGTAATTTCTGACAAAAGGCACCATTTGCCATCAGTTATACAACGTTCACAGTTTTGTAGCCTGTTGTGGTACTATTATAACAATATCTCTAATAAAAGGAAAGTGGAAAGTAACCTACATATATATTGTATAATCTCTGTCTAGAATTATACTAATAGTAGAATGTTTTTAATATGTAAATATGAAACAGTTTCTCTGTATTGTGTTTCTCTGTCATATTTCATATTGTATTGTGCTGTTATGTCTTATTGTGTCTGTATGGAGTTTTTTTCCCCGGACCTCCGTTGAAAATGGACTTATATCCAGTCGGACTTTCCCGGTCAACAAATGTAAAACAAACATATAAATAAATAAATAGGTCTCATGTCAAGGAAATCACTGAAGGCATATGACTTCTTTGGCAGTATGTCTGGTGTAAAGTGCAGACTTGAGGCTTAGCCCCACAGTATGACAAGTGTGTGACATTCCATCTAGTTGTCAAAAAACTTGTTTGGCCTTTTTGAAAAATAGTTGAGGTGATGGATATTTTTCATACTCTGTCTGCTACTTTTTTGTCTGATGGAAGAAAACTCTAACATTACTTTCGAGATTTGTACATCTTTGGAAAACAAAGTTTATTATGACAATGAGTGGCAATATATTTCCTTGACTATTCCCTGTCACTTTTGGTACATTGCAGTTTTGAATCCACTATTGATGCCCTGAGTGTAGAATAATGTTGAAGCATGGCACATACACATCAGGTGTTTACGTGGGTGACATATATGGTAAGCAGCCAATGCACACCCAAATCCTCAACTCACCTACTCTGGCTTGTTCTCTAATGAGGGTGCTCACTCTCCCCAAGGAAAATAAGAATACAAGAGAGAAAACATCAGTTCAATCACAACCTGAGTCAGAAAAAGACTACTTAATTCAAGATTTCCCCAAGGCGATAGGTATGCTGTTTAAAATACGACTGCTACTACATGCACTGTGGGGATTTGCAGCGGTGTTTATTAGTAGGACATTTGTCTTGCCATTATCTGTCCTTACAACTTCACATAGGTGCATTTGATTCATGTTTTGAGGTGGTTCCGCATCTCATGTTTATTTAATGTAAGAGGAATGCTATTGGGGCTGCTGCCATTTGTGCCATTTAGAAATGTGATGTTGTGAGACTCAATATTGTGTGTATGTGAATAATTGTCATTAGAACAAACACACAAATGTTCAATAGCTGCTCTGTTGAACACACAATAGTGAAGCAGGAAACATTCAATACAAAAAAATTAGAAGTCCATGTTTTAATGCAGGTATATATTCCAAGTCTGAGATCATACTACAGTGAGGAAAGGGCAAATTTCCTGACTGCCGCTGTTATGCAATCTTGAATAGAAAAACAGCCATAATAGTTTGATCAATGCATTTTCAATCTCCTGTAGTGCCTTTGTCTTAGTTGGACAAACTGGCCTTTTGACCAAGAGTCAGTGAACCATATATATATTTTTATATATATATATATATATATATATATATATATATATATATATATATATATATATATATATATATTTATATATATATATATATATATATATATGGGTCTACTTCAGTAGATCAAACTTTTACAAGTTCGAACCACATATAGCCGAGACCATATGTTTGAACTCGTAAAAGTTCGAACACTGATGTAAAACCACAAACCCCCCCCCACAAAACTGAACGTATATAGCTACGCCACCCTGCACCCCCACCCCCCTTACTTAAATAAACCAACTCCAAGATCGCACTGGAAATGGGAGATCGTCCCTTTCCACTCCATACGGAGATCTCCATTCAGTCAGATCGGACTTTTACAAGTTCGAACATATGGTCTCGGCCATATGTGGTTCAAACTTATCAAC